>NC_057804.1:114029653-114193887 GCF_018294505.1 Triticum aestivum | reverse complement strand
CACCCTAGTTCCTGGCACCTCCCTCTCCCCCCGTAACACCTCTCCCTCTCGTTGAGCTTGGCGAAGCCCTACCGAGATTCCCCGCTACTTCCACCACCATGGCATCGTGCTGCTAGATCTCCATCAACCTCTCCTTCCCCCTTGCTGAATCAAGAAGGAGGAGACGTCTCTCCCAACCGTACGTGTGTTGAACGCGGCGGTGCCGTCCGTTCGGCACTAGGATCTTCGGTGATTTGGATCACGACGAGTACAACTCCATCAACCACGTTCTCTTGAACGCTTCCGCTCGCGATCTACAAGGGTATGTAGATGCACTCCTCTCTCTCATTGCTAGATGACTCCATAGATTGATCTTGGTGAAGCATAGAAATTTTTTATTTTCTGCAACGTTCCCCAACAGTGGCATCATGAGCTAGGTCTCTGCGTAGTTTCTATGCACGAGTAGAACACAATTTTGTTGTGGGCGTAGATTTTGTCAATTTACTTGCCACTACTAGTCTTATCTTGTTTCGCGGCATCGTGGGATGAAGCGGCACGGACCGACCTTACACGTACGCTTACGTGAGACAGGTTCCACCGACTGACATGCACTAGTTGCATATGGCTAGCGGGTGTCTGTCTCTCCCACTTTAGTCGGATCTGATTCGATGAAAAGGGTCCTTATGAAGGGTAAATAGATATTGGCATATCATGTTGTGGTTTTGACGTAGGTAAGAAACGTTCTTGCTAGAACCCTATTGCAGCCACGTAAAAACATGCAACAACAATTAGAGGAAGTCTAACTTGTTTTTGCAGCACATGCCTTGTGATGCGATATGGCCAAAAAGGATGTGATGAATGATATATATGTGATGTATGAGTTGATCGTGTTCTTGTAATAGGAATCACGAGTTGCATGTCGATGAGTATGGCAACCGGCAGGAGACATAGGAGTTGTCTTAATTATTGTATGACCTGCGTGTCATTGAATAAATGCCATGTAATTACTTTACTTTATTGCTAAACCGTTAGCCATAGTAGTAGAAGTAATCGTTGGCATGACAACTTCATGAGGACACGATGATGGAGATCATGATGATGGAGATCATGGTGTCATGTCGTTGATGATGATGATCATGGCGCCCCAAAGATGGAGATCAAAAGGAGCAAAATGATATTGGCCATATCATGTCACTATTTGATTGCATGTGATGTTTATCATGTTTTTGCATCTTATTTGCTTAGAACGACGGTAGTAAATAAGATGATCCCTCATAATAATTTCAAGAAAGTGTTCCCCCTAACTATGCGTCGTTGCGAAAGTTCGTTGTTTCGAAGCACCACGTGATGATCGGGTGTGATAGATTCTAATGTCCACATACAACGGGTGTAAGACAGATTTACACATGCAAAACACTTAGGTTGACTTGACGAGCCTAGCATGTACAGACATGGCCTCAGAACACAAGAGACCGAAAGGTCGAACATGAGTCGTATAGAAGATACGATCAACATGAAGATGTTCACCGATAATGACTAGTCCGTCTCACGTGATGATCGGACACGGTCTAGTTGACTCGGATCATGGATCGCTTAGATGACTAGAGGGATGTCTATCTGAGTGGGAGTTCATTAAATAATTTGATTAGATGAACTTAATTATCATGAAGTTAGTCTAAAAAACTTTTGCAATATGTCTTGTAGATCAAATGGCCCACGCTAATGTTGCCCTCAACTTCAACGCGTTCCTAGAGAAAACCAAGCTGAAAGACGATGGCATCAACTACACGGACTGGGTCCGGAACTTGAGGATCATCCTCATAGCTGCCAAAAGAGCATATGTCCTAGATGCACCGCTAGGTGAAGCAGCCGTTTTCCCCGCAACTCAAGATGTTATGAACGCCTGGCAGTCGCGTGTTGATGACTACTCCCTCGTTCAGTGCGGCATGCTTTAGAGCTTAGAACCGGGGCTCCAAAAGTGTTTTGAGCAACACGGAGCATATGAGATGTTCGAAGAGCTGAAAATGGTTTTCCAAGCTCATGCCTGGGTCGATAGATGTGAATTCTCCGACAAGTTCTACAGTTGTAAGATGGAGGAAAATAGTTCTGTCAGTGAGCACATACTCAAAATGTCTGGGTTGCACAACCGCTTGTCCCAGCTGGACATTAACCTCCCGGATGAGGCGGTCATTGGCAGAATCCTTTAGTTGCTCCCATCTAACTACAAGAGCTTTGTGATGAACTACAATATGCAGGGGATGGTGAAAACTATTCCTGAGGTATTTTTGAATGCTGAAATCAACGGAAGTAGAAATCAAAAAGGAACATCAAGTGTTGATGGTCAATAAAACCACTAGTTTCAAGAAAGAAGGGTAAGAAGAACTTCAAGAAGGACGGCAAGGGAGTTGCCGCGCTCGGTAAGCCAGTTGCCGGGAAGAAGCCAAAGCATAGACCCAAACCTGAGACTGAGTGCTTTTATTGCAAGGGAAGCGGACACTGGAAGCGGAACTGCCCCAAGTACTTAGCGGACAAGAAGGCTGGCAACACTAAAGGTATATGTGATATACATGTAATTGATGTGTACCTTACCAGTACTCGTAGTAGCTCCTGGGTATTTGATACCGGTGTGGTTGCTCATATTTGTAACCAGAGACTGGCGAAATAAACAGAGACTGGCGAAGGACGAGGTGACGATGCGCGTCAGGAATGGTTCCAAGGTCGATGTGATCGCCGTCGGCACGCTACCTCTACATTTACCTACGAGATTAGTTTTGAACCTCAATAATTGTTATTTAGTGCCAGCTTTGAGCATGAACATTGTATCTGGATCTTGTTTAATACGAGATGGCTACACATTTAAATCCGAGAATAATGGTTGTTCTATTTATATGAGAGATATGTTTTATGGTCATGCCCCGCTGGTCAATGGTTTATTCTTAATGAATCTCGAACGTGATGTTACACATATTCATAGTGTGAATACCAAAAGATGTAAGATTGATAATGATAGTCCCACATATCTGTGGCACTGCCGCCTTGGTCACATTGGTGTCAAACGCACGAAGAAGCTCCATACAGATGGACTTTTGGAGTCTCTTGATTTTGAATCATTTGACACGTGCGAACCATGCCTCATGGGTAAAATGACCAAGACTCCATTCTCTGGAACAATGGAGCGAGCAACCAACTTATTGGAAATTATACATACTGATGTGTGCGGTCCAATGAGCGTTGAGGCTCGTGGTGGCTATCGTTATGTTCTCACTCTCAGTGATGACTTAAGTAGATATGGGTATGTCTACTTGATGAAACACAAGTCTGAGACCTTTGAAAAGTTCAAGGAATTTCAGAATGAGGTAGAGAATCAACGTGACCAAAAAATAAAGTTCTTATGATCAGATCATGGAGGAGAATATTTAAGTCATGAATTTGGTACGCGCTTAAGGAAATGTGGAATCATTTCACAACTCACGCCGCCTGGAACACCTCAGCGTAAAGGTGTGTCTGAACGTCGTAATCGCACTCTATTGGATATGGTGCAATCTATGATGTCACTCACCGATTTACCGCTATCATTTTGGGGATACGCTCTAGAGACAGCTACATTATGAAAGTGCAACTATCCCTAGGTGGTTTTGGTAATTCATAACAACATATAGCTCATTGAGCTAATGCTATTCCAAGACAAATATTTCAGGAAAGCTCAATGAATGGCATGGCATGGATGATGAAAGTGGATCCCTCAAAATATCAAGGACAAAGGATTGGCTCAAGCTCAAAAGCTCAAGACTCTTCATTTTACATTTTAGTGATCCAAGATCACATTGAGTCTATAGGAAAAGCCAATACTATCAAGGAGGGATGAGGTGTTGCTTAATGAGCCTCTTGCTTCAAGTGCTTAGTGATATGCTCCAAATACCTTCAACTACTTTCCCACATCCACATATGACCTAAACCTAAGGTCAAAATTGGTCACACCGATTCTTTCTATCCGGCGCCACCGAGTTCAAATGCCATAGCCACTTCCACAAACCCTAGGCAAATCGGTCTCACCGATAGAGATCTCGGTCTCACCGAGATGGGATTGTAATCTCTCTGTTTCCCTTCGTAACGTTTTGGTCTAACCGAAGTGAGCGATCGGTCCCACCGAGATTGCAATGTAAACTCTCTGTTTCCCTTTCGTAACTTTTTGGTCTCACCGAAAGAGCGAATCGGTCCCACCGAGTTTACCTGACCAACTCTCTGGTTAGCTAATTACCAAAATCGGTCTCACCGAGTTTGTGTAATCGGTCTCACCAAGATTACGTTATGCCCTAACCCTAACCATATCGGTCCTACCGAGTTGCATATCGGTCCCACCGAAAATCCTAACGGTCACTAGGTGTACTGAATCGGTCCGACCGAGTTTGTTGATTCGGTCCCACCGAGTTTGGTAAATTGTGTGTAACGGTTAGATTTTGTGTGGAGGCTATATATACCCCTCCACCTCCTCTTCATTCGTGGAGAGAGCCATCAGAACATACCTACACTTCTAACTTATCAGTTCTGAGAGAGAACCACCTACTCATGTGTCGAGGCCAAGATATTCCATTCCTACCATATGAATCTTGATCTCTAGCCTTCCCAAGTTGCTTTCCACTCAAATCTTCTTTCCACTAGATCCAAATCCTATGAGAGAGAGTTGAGTGTTGGGGAGACTATCATTTGAAGCACAAGAGCAAGGAGTTCATCATCAACGCACTATTTGTTACTTCCTGGAGAGTGGTGTCTCCTAGATTGGCTAGGTGTCACTTGGGAACCTCCAACAAGATTGTGGAGTTGAACCAAGGAGTTTGTAAGGGCAAGGAGATCGCCTACTTCGTGAAGATCTACCGCTAGTGAGGCAAGTCCTTCGTGGGCGACGACCATGGTGGGATAGACAAGGTTGCTTCTTCATGGACCCTTCTTGGGTGGAGCCCTCCGTGGACTCACGCAGCCGTTACCCTTCATGGGTTGAAGTCTCCATCAACGTGGATGTACGATAGCACCACCTATCGGAACCACGCCAATAACATATGTGTCTCCAATTGCGTTTGAATCCTCCAAACCCTTCCCTTTACCTTCTTGCAAGTTGCATGCTTTAATTTCCGCTGCCTATATACTCTTTGCATGCTTGCTTGAATTGTGTGATGATTGCTTGACTTGTCCAAATATAGCTAAAATCTGCCAAAGTCTAAAATTGGGAAAAGGTTAAGTTTTTAATTGGTCAAGTGGTCTAATCACCCCCCCTCTAGACATACGTCAAGGTCCTACAAGTGGTATCAGAGCTTTGGTCTCCATTTGCTTTGATTTCCATAGCTTTTGGTGGTCATAGCCTTGGTTTCACAACCTAGGAGAGTATGGCGTCTAGCGAGGGAAATTATAACCGTAGAGGTCCTTACTTTGATGGCACTAATTTTGCTAGTTGGAAGCATAAGATGAAAATGCATATTCTCGGACATAACCCCGCCGTTCGGGCTATTGTTTGTATTGGCTTGCAAGGTGAATTCTTTGATGGGAGAGAGCTGAACCGTGAAGCTAATCCGGATGAATTGAAGATGCTGCAATACAACGCTCAAGCTTGTGATATCCTCTTCAATGGCTTGTGCCCCGAAGAATTCAACAAAATCAGCCGTCTTGAGAATGCAAAGGAAATTTGGGACACTTTGATTGATATGCATGAAGGTACCGACTCCGTCAAGGAATCCAAGTTGGATGTGCTCCAAAGTCAGCTTGACAAGTTCAAAATGAAGGATGGTGAAGGTGTCACTGAAATGTACTCTAGGCTTGCTCTTATCACAAATGAGATTGCCGGCTTAGGGAGTGAAGAGATGATCAACAGATTCATCATCAAGAAGATCCTAAGAGCATTGGATGGAAAATATGATACCGTGTGCACATTGATTCAAATGATGCCCAATTACAAGAATCTCAAGCCAACGGAAGTCATTGGCAGAATTGTTGCTCATGAGATGTCACTCAAGGATAAGGAGGAACTTCACAACAAGTCAAGTGGTGCTTACAAAGCCTCATGTGAAGCCCTCACATCATCAAGTGAGAAACAAACCTTCAATGAAGAATTGAGCTTAATGGTGAAGAATTTCAACAAATTCTACAAGAGTAGAAGCAAAGAAAGAAGCTCCAAGTCAAGGTCCTACAATGACAAAAGATCTTCCAGTCGAGAGTGCAATTGCTACAATTGTGGGAGACCCGGACACTATTCCAATGAGTGTACGGCACCCTACAAAAGAAGAGAAGATTCTCCAAAAAGAAGAAGTAGAAGAGAAGAATCACCACCAAGAGAGAGGAGGAGTAGAGATGATCGTTATGAACGAAGACCCTCACGGAGAAGCAAGGATTCGGAAAGGAAGGACAAGTCATCAAAGAGCTACACAAAACAAATACATCAAGCTCATGTTGGTTAATGGGTATCCGGTTCCGACTCTGAACATCACTCCGAGAGAAGCTATCACTCCGACTCCGAACATACTCAAGATGAAGGCGTTGACGCTCTAGCACTTGTGTCAACCAACTCCTACGACATATTTGAATCACAAAATGAAGGAATTGGAAGATGCTTCATGGATAAAGGCCCTAAGGTAACACATCCCGAGTATGTTGATTTTAATAGTGATGAAGATGACTTGCTAGGTGATGATGATTTACTTATTGACAACTCTAGTGATGAATAATATGATGAAACGTCATTTAATCATGCTAATCAAGATAAAATGAATGACAATGATAAGGAGAAGATTGAGCTTCTAACTAAAGAACTAAACACTCCTAAGTTAGCTCATGAAACTATCTTCGAAAATCATCGAGAACTTTTAAGGGCTCATGAGAAGTTACGCTTTGAAAATCTCAATCTTGAGCAAGAGCATGAGTTCTTAAAGGCAATCAATGATGATCTTCGCAAGAAAAGTTCTTCTTACATTGCCAAGCGTTTACTCTTATCTACTTACATGCCTCAAGTCAAGTCTAGTAACAAGAACAAGAAAGATTCTTCCTCTAGTAGTAGCAATAATAATAATAAATCCAATATTGTTGCTTCTAGTAGTTCTCTTGATTCCACTAATGATTCTCTTAGCCAAGTTACACTAGAGCTAGAAAATAGCTTATTGAAGGGAATTATAGAGAAAGGTGTATACAAGAGCCTTGCCGGGAGTAAGCAATTCGAGGAAATTGTACGCAAGCAAGGAAGGCACCGGAAGAATCAAGGTGTTGGTTTTGAACGAAAGTTCGATGCCAATGGAGTTGAGTGGGAAGAAGATCAATACCCCAAGACGAAGTTTGTTCCTCAACAAGTGAAGTATGATCCTACTTCCTTCAAGGGAACACAAGTACAAGATGATCTTCCACCACAAGACCACAAGAACAAAGGCAAGGACAAGCTTCAAGAGGAGATTGATGCATTTGAAGAAGCACCTAAGGCCTTGGTCAAGTGGGTTCCCAAGACTACGTCAAGTTCTACTTCATCAAGCACAACTACAACTCCAAGGATTCCCATCAAGATTATGTGGATCCCGAAGAAGAACTAGAGAGTTCTTGAGGGTGACTCTGCCAACATTCTTCACTCATATCATTATGGCAAGGACAAGTGCAATCAGCTTCCACATCTTGCACTAGTTCAAGGAGTCACAAACCCTCATGTTGGTAAGGCAAGGGACAAGGTAACCCAATGTTTTCATGGACATCATTTTGTGTGTGTGCATCACACTATGTCTATGGATATTCTTGTTTGTTCCTTGTGGGACTAACCCGTGTAGGTATTGAAAGTGCAACTCACTCCAAAGGATTGCTCCAAAAGATTTACATCAACATTGAGCATCCACATCTTCAACACCTACATGAAGTCATCATCGACAAAACCCAAGGTTAGTTTATCCCTCTAAAAGGGGATCTCACATCTAGGGGGATCTTAACTCTAAGAATTGAGTCAAAGCAACTCTAATGATGTGAACACATCAATGCATTATGTAAAAGTGGTAACCCCACTTGAGCTTAAACGATGAGTATGACCTATGATCAAATGTTCTCATTTGACTCCTAAGTCAATATACTCATATATAGATGACCTAGTCATCGCCAATTGTTTGATAGATGCTAGAATTGGTTGTGCATGCTTTGCCACATATTTTCATTTGTCATTTTATTGTGTGAGCATGTTGGTTGCATATTTTACTCATTCGAGGACATCCACTTGTTGTTTTGATCGATTGGCTTCTTTTTCTTTGGCCAAGTGGATGGACAAGAATGCCTAAGAACCTTCTCTAGCTATCTATGCTTTTCTCGTCTCAAACTCTATTCATGCTACATCACAAAATTTGATCAAGTCACATTCGAACCACTCTGTGTGAGGAGCACTCGGAGTCCCCGATTCGTCATAGACTTAAACCTCCAAAACTTCTTTGTGATTCTCGGTCTGACCGATTCATCCATTTCGGTCCTACCGAGATCACTAAGTCGATCTAGATTTTCAATCTCGGTGCAACTGATTTGAACTTTTCGGTCATACTGAGTTGCTGTAACTGTATATAGTTATGCATCTCGGTGCCACCGAGTTGTTCCACTCGGTCACACCGACAGTGTCGGGCTATATATACTCACGGGCAAATTTTGGAAAACTTTCTCCGAAACTCCTCGCCCGCGCATAGCTCGCTCTGCCTACTAGGTCTATGGATTGTCGACTTCGTCGCCAGCCGCCTCCTGTCGCTGGTCTATGCCGCCGTCAACGGAATTCTTCTCTGACGTTGCCGCTGTAGCGAGTTCATCGCCAAGCTAGGGTATGAACTCGATCACAGTGCTATCCTCGTCTGATTCTCAGCACATTGTGTTCGTAATGCATCTTGCCACGATTGAAACACTCCTATCCAGTTGATACAATCCTTAGAATAGATGTGATTCGAAAATTTAGGGTTAGGTTTCCGCCGAAACCATCTCGGACCCACCGAGTTGACAAACTCGGTCCCATCGATTTGGCTAACGCCATTGCACTAGTAAGTCTCAGTCTGACCGAGAATTACAAATCGGTGTGACCGATTTTAGAACTTTGTGAAACCCTAGCAGTCTCGGTGCCACCGAACTATGACTCGGTCCTACCGAGTTCATTAGTTTAGGTTCCAAAACTGCTTCGGTATCACCAAGTTTGAAAATCGGTTGATCCGAAATGCTTTCGGTGGAAAACTAAAACTGAATTTTTGAATCATCCTTTTGCAAAAATCTCTGTATTTTGTGATGCTCATCTATTCTATCTCATCTATAACTATTCACAGGGTCAGCAGTCAGTGATTTCAGCATGTCAGACCAAAGTGATAGTTAGAACAAGTCAGCAGAGCAGATTCACATGAGTGAGGGCACTAGTCCCTCTAGCAGCTCAGATGAAGGGAGCAGAAGCACTCCAAGCAATTTTCCTAAAGTTGCCACAAGAGCAAGAAAGAAGAGAACCTCAGACTCAGAGGATGAGGACTATATAGCAGAAGAAGATGAGGCTACTTCCAAGAAAGTAGAGCTCAAGAAGATGCACAGCTCAACTGCAGTAAAGCCAGACATGAAGATCAAAAGGCCTGCAGGAAGACAACCAATGTCCAAAGCCAGAGGATCAACTCAAGTACCTGAAAAGCCTGATCCCAAAGAGCCAGCTGCAGAAGGAAGAAAGGAAGGAAAGGGTCAAGAAGACCATGGCTAGAGTTGTTGGTCAACCTTCCATGATGGAAGAGGGAGAAGAGGTTGCTGAACCAGCACCCAAGGCACAGAAGCTTATGGGTGATGCTATAAAGTTAGGGGCTGCAACATCAAAGCCCAAAGAAGCACCCAAAGCTGCCCCCAAGCCCAAGATTGCACCAAAGAGGAATACCAGGAGTATACCAGCAGCAGAGAAGAACAAGGCCCCAATGCCTGATGTTGCTGCTGAGAAAGATGAAGAAGGGCGGGTCCTAAGGAAGCTCAAACCCAAGATTCCAGACCACAATGATGCTTATCCTGTGGCTGAGGACATGAATGTCAGGAGAGACTCGGGGTTGAGGCTATGGAGATTTACAGATCCATATGCCACCAGGAGAAGGACTGCTGTTGATTACAGGTTCCACACAAAGGAACAGCGGGACTTCTATGAGACAATCTTGTTGGACAAGAAGCCCATAGTGTGTTATATGAGGTGGGTCGACTGGACCTACATGAAGGAGAATGAAGAACACTATCATGGAGTGTATGATAGTTTTGTTGCTTGTGGTGTTGCAGATTTTGTTGGGCAGAAGCTCACCAACTGGAATGACGAACTCATTATGCAATTCTACTCCACAACACACTTCTATCCAGATGGGAGGATAGTTTGGATGTCTGAAGGAACAAGATACCAGTCAACCATAGAGGAATGGGCAAGTTTGATCAATGCCCCAGAGGAGAGTGAAGATTACTTGGATGTCTATGCCAAGAAGAAGATGGGATACAACTCTATGTCACATATGTACAAGGAGATCCCAGACAAAGCTCTTGAAACTTTCAAGTTTGGATCAGTTCATTTTCTTCTGTCAGGGCTACCTACGATAAACTGGATCTTAAGGCACACTCTTTTGCCCAAGTCAGGTGACCAGAGCATGATCAGAGGGCATGCAATAAACTTGCTACACATATTTGATGTGCCACAGAAATTCAAGGTCATGAGCCTTATGGTTGAAACTATTAAGAGGACTGCAGCAGATCAAAAGAGAAGTTGTGGATATGCCCCACAAATTCAGGAGTTGATTAACTCAAAGATGGGCACAGGAAAATATATGTTGGATAAGGAACATTTTGCTCTCTATCCAGACTTTGAGGACAATCAAGTTGTCATGAATGAGAATGAACCATCATCAGTGCAACCTCAAGAGAAGAAGGAGAAGGCAAGGAAAGAGAAGGCTGCCAAGATGCCAACTCAAGAGGAGGCATCTGAATACTTTTTGAAGAACAAACAGGAGCAGCTTGGTTACTTGATAGCATCAACACTGAGGATTCAGAAAGGGTTGGCCACCCTAACTCAAAACCAGGAGAGCCTGGAAAGAATCATGGAACAAAAATTCTATGATCTTGATGTCAAAGTATCTGAGATCCAGTCAGTTGTGGAACAGCTTCAGGATGACATGCAGGAGAGGAAGGGCAAGACAACCACTGATGCATTTGCCAGAGTGCCTAGAGCTCAGAGGTCAGCTGCAGTGCCTGTGACAGACACTAGAGCCACATCATCAGCACCAGCTACAACTCCTACAGCTCCAGGGCAACCAGCTCTAGCACCAACTCCTCCAGCTCCATCTACATCGACTGAAGCCTTCGTTCTTGGAGTTATCCGTACACCACCACCTGAAGACCAAGCCTGAGAGTCAATCTAGCACTATGCATTTTCTATGAACTTTTTGGTAACTTGTTGCCAAAGGGGGAGAAAAATGTATAGATCATAGGCTTTGAGAGAGAGTGTTGCTTTTGTTCTCTCTTGTCTTCTTGGTTGAACTTTGTTTGCTTTTGATTGCTTGAGATACTATGCAATTACCTGTGAGACATTGATGATCATGTGTTTGATCATAAGCTACACTTATGCATGTTTGATGATATTATCTTACCTATCCGTATATGATCATTCACTTTCCTTGGTGATGAGTGCATGTATTCAATCTTTATTATTTTGAGCGCTCCACCAAGATGTATGTGACATGGAAGAGTAACCCATGAGCCTAATTCCTTGTGCATTTGCAGTCCAAAGAAAATCTTAAAATATGCACAAATTTAGGGGGAGCTCTTGCTTATCACATACTTCTCAAAGCGACGATGTTTTTCAATCTTATTATCATTTGTCGAAGCTTTGATCTATATGTTGTCATCAATTACCAAAAAGGGGGAGATTGAAAGTGCAACTATCCCTAGGTGGTTTTGGTAATTCATAACAACATATAGCTCATTGAGCTAATGCTATTCCAAGACAAATATTTCAGGAAAGCTCAATGAATGGCATGGCATGGATGATGAAAGTGGATCCCTCAAAATATCAAGGACAAAGGATTGGCTCAAGCTCAAAAGCTCAAGACTCTTCATTTTACATTTTAGTGATCCAAGATCACATTGAGTCTATTGGAAAAGCCAATACTATCAAGGAGGGATGAGGTGTTGCTTAATGAGCCTCTTGCTTCAAGTGCTTAGTGATATGCTCCAAATACCCTCAACTACTTTCCCACATCCACATATGACCTAAACCTAAAGTCAAAATCGGTCACACCGATTCTTTCTATCCGGCGCCACCGAGTTCAAATGTCATAGCCACTGCCACAAACCCTAGGCAAATCGGTCTCACTGATAGGGATCTCGGTCTCACTGAGATGGGATTGTAATCTCTCTGTTTCCCTTTGTAACATTTCGGTCTAACCGAAGTGAGTGATCGGTCCCACCGAGATTGCAATGTAAACTCTCTGTTTCCCTTTCGTAACTTTTCGGTCTCACCGAAAGAGCGAATCGGTCCCACCGAGTTTACCTGACCAACTCTCTGGTTAGCTAATTACCAAAATAGGTCTCACCGAGTTTGTGTAATCGGTCTCACCGAGATTACGTTATGCCCTAACCCTAACCATATCGGTCCTACCGAGTTGCATATCGGTCCCACCAAAAATCCTAACGGTCACTAGGTTTATCGAATCATCCGACCGAGTTTGTTGATTCGGTCCCACCGAGTTTGGTAAATTGTGTGTAACGGTTAGATTTTGTGTGGAGGCTATATATACCCCTCCACCTCCTCTTCATTCGTGGAGAGAGCCATCAGAACATACCTACACTTCTAACTTACCAGTTCTGAGAGAGAACCACCTACTCATGTGTCGAGGCCAAGATATTCCATTCCTACCATACGAATCTTGATCACTAGCCTTCCCAAGTTGCTTTCCACTCAAATCATCTTTCCACTAGATCCAAATCCTATGAGAGAGAGTTAAGTGTTGGGGAGACTATCATTTGAAGCACAAGAGCAAGGAGTTCATCATCAACGCACCATTTGTTACTTCTTGGAGAGTGGTGTCTCTTAGATTGGCTAGGTGTCACTTGGGAGCCTCCGACAAGATTGTGGAGTTGAACCAAGAAGTTTGTAAGGGCAAGGAGATCGCCTACTTCGTGAAGATCTACCGCTAGTGAGGCAAGTCCTTCGTGGGCGACGGCCATGGTGGGATAGACAAGGTTGCTTCTTCGTGGACCCTTCTTGGGTGGAGCCCTCCATGGACTCGCGCAGCCGTTACCCTTCGTGGGTTGAAGTCTCCATCAACGTGGATGTACGATAGCACCACCTATCGGAACCACGCCAAAAACATCTGTGTCTCCAATTGCGTTTGAATCCTCCAAACCCTTCCCTTTACCTTCTTGCAAGTTGCATGCTTTAATTTCCGCTGCCTATATACTCTTTGCATGCTTGCTTGAATTGTGTGATGATTGCTTGACTTGTCCAAATATAGCTAAAATCTGCCAAAGTCTAAAATTGGGAAAAGGTTAAGTTTTTAATTGGTCAAGTAGTCTAATCACCCCCCCCCCTCTAGACATACTTCAAGGTCCTACACATTCACTTTAAATAGGGCACCGTCTAAATCCGTTGAGACGACACTGTATGAATTATGGTTTGGGAAGAAACCTAAGCTGTCGTTTCTAAAAGTTTGGGGATGTGATGCTTATGTCAAGAAACTTCAACCTAAAAAGCTCGAACCCAAGTCGGAAAAATGTATCTTCATAGAATACCCTAAGGAAACCATTGGGTATACCTTCTACCTTAGATCCGAAGGCAAGATTTTTGTTGCCAAGAATGGGTCCTTTCTGGAGAAAGAGTTTCTCTCGAAAGAAATAAGTGGGAGGAAAGTAGAACTCGATGAAGTACTGCCTCTTGAACTGGAAAGTAGCGCAGCTTAGGAAGATGTTCCTGTGGTGCCTGCATCAACTAGAGAGGAAGTTAATGATGATGATCAAGGTACTTCGGATCAAGTTGATACTGAACTTCGAAGATCCACAAGGACACGTTCCACACCAGAATGGTATGGCAACCCTGTCCTGGAAATCATGTTGTTAGACAACGGTGAACCTTCAAACTATGAAGAAGTGATGGCGGGCCCAGATTCCAACAAATGGCTTGAAGCCATGCAATCCGAGATAGGATCCATGTATGAAAACAAAGTATGGACTTTGACAGAATTTCCCGATGATCGGCGAGCGATAGAAAATAAATGGATCTTTAAGAACAAGACGGATGCGGATGGTAATATTACCATCTATAAAGCTCGACATGTCGCTAAGGGTTATCGGCAAGTTCAAGGAGTTGACTACGATGAGACTTTCTCTCCCATAGCGAAGCTGGAGTCCGTCTGAATTATGTTAGAAATTGCCGCATACTGTGATTATAAGATATGGCAAATGGACGTCAAAACGGCATTCCTTAACGGCTATCTTAAGGAAGAATTGTATATGATGCAGCCAGAAGGTTTTGTCGATCCTAAGAATGCTAACAAGGTATGCAAGCTCCAGCGCTCCATCTATGGGCTAGTGCAAGCATCTCGGAGTTGGAACATTCGCTTTGATGAAATGATCAAAGCATTTGGGTTTATGCAGACTTATGGAGAAGCATGCGTTTACAAGAAAGTGAGTGGGAGCTCTGTAGCATTTCTCATATTATATGTAGATGACATACTTTTGATGGGAAATGATATAGAACTTTTGGACAGCATTAAGGCCTACTTGAATAAGTGTTTTTCAATGAAGGACCTTGGAGAAGCTGCTTACATATTAGGCATCAAGATCTATAGAGATAGATCGAGACGTCTCATAGGTCTTTCACAAAGCACATACCTTGATAAGACATTGAAGAAGTTCAATATGGATCAGTCCAAGAAGGGGTTCTTGCCTGTGTTGCAAGGTGTGAAATTGAGCTCGGCTCAATACCCGACCACTGCAGAAGATAGCGAAAATATGAGTGTCATCCCCTATGCCTCGGCTATAGGGTCTATTATGTATGCCATGTTGTGTACTAGACCTGATGTAAACCTTGCTGTAAGTTCGGTAGGAAGGTACCAAAGTAATCCCGGCATGGAACACTAGACAGCGGTCAAGAATATCCTGAAGTGCCTGAAAAGGACTAAGGGTATGTTTGTCGTTTATGGAGGTGACGAAGAGCTCATCATAAAGGGTTACATCGACGCTAGCTTCGACGCAGATCTGGATGACTCTAAGTCACAAACCGGATACGTGTATATTTTGAATGGTGGGGCAGTAAGCTGGTGCAGTTGCAAGCAAAGCATCATGGCGGGATCTACATGTGAAGCGGAGTACATAGCAGCCTCGGAGGCAGTGCATGAAGCAATCTGGATGAAGGAGTTCATCACCGACCTAGGAGTCATACGCAATGCATCGGGGCTGATCACTCTCTTCTCTGACAACACTAGAGCTATTGCCCTTGCAAAGGAGCCCAGGTTTCACAAGAAGACCAGGCACATCAAGCGTCGCTTCAACTCCATTCGTGAAAATGTTCAAGGTGGAGACATAGATATTTGCAAAGTGCATACGGATCTGAATGTCGCAGATCCATTAACTAAACCTCTTCCACGAGCAAAACATGATCAACACTAGAACTCTATGGGTGTTTGATTCATCACAATGTAACTAGATTATTGACTCTAGTGAACGTGGGAGACTGTTGGAAATATGCCCTAGAGGCAATAATAAAATAATTATTATTATATTTCCTTGTTCATGATAATTGTCTATTATTCATGCTATAATTGTGTTATCCGGAAATCGTAATACATGTGTGAATACATAGACCACAACATGTCCCTAGTGAGCCTCTAGTTGACTAGCTCGTTGATCAACAGATAGTCATGGTTTCCTGACTATGGACATTGGATGTCATTGATAACGGGATCACATCATTAGGAGAATGATGTGATGGACAAGACCCAATCCTAAGCATAGCACAAGATCGTGTAGTTCGTTTGCTAGAGCTTTTCCAATGTCAAGTATCATTTCCTTAGACCATGAGATCGTGTAACTCCCGGATACCGTAGGAGTGCTTTGGGTGTACCAAACGTCACAACGTAACTGGGTGACTATAAAGGTATATTGTAGGTATCCCCAAAAGTGTCTGTTGGGTTGACATGGATCGAGACTGGGATTTGTCACTCCGTATGACGGAGAGGTATCTCTGGGCCCACTCGGTAATGCATCATCATAGTGAGCTCAATGTGACCAAGTGGTTAGTCACGGGATCATGCATTACGATACGAGTAAAGTGACTTGCCGGTAATGAGATTGAACGAGGTATTGGGATACCGACGATCGAATCTCGGGCAAGTAACGTACCGATTGACAAAGGGAATTGTATACGGGATTACTTGAATCCTCGACATCGTTGTTCATTCAACGAGATCATCATGGAACATGTGGGAGCCAACATGGGTATCCAGATCCCGCTGTTGGTTATTGGCCGGAGAGCTATCTCGGTCATGTCTGCGTGGTTCCCGAACCCGTAGGGTCGACACACTTAAGGTTCGGTGACTCTAGGGTTGTAGAGATATTAGTATGCGGTAACCTGAAAGTTGTTCGGAGTCTCTGATGAGATCCCTGACGTCACGAGGAGTTACGGAATGGTCCGGAGGTGAAGATTTGTATATAGGAAGTCCAGTTTCGGCCACCGGAAAGTTTCGGGGGTCACCGGTATTGTACCGGGACCACGGGAAGGGTCCTGGGGGTCCACTGTGTGGAGCCACCTATCCCGGAGGGCCCCATGGACTGAAGTGGGAAGGGAACCAACCCCTGGTGGGCTGGTGCGCCCCCCTTGGGCCTCCCCTGCGCCTAGGGTTGGAAACCCTAGGGGTGGGGGCGCCCCACCTGACTTGGGGGGCAAGTCTCCCCCCTTTGCCCCCCCCCTGAGATTGGATCTCTAGGGGGCCGGTGCCCCCCCAGGGCCCCTATATAAAGAGGGGGGAGGGAGGGCTGCGCACCCTAGTCCCTGGCGCCTCCCTCTCCCCCCGTAACACCTCTCCCTCTTGCGGAGCTTGGCGAAGCCATGCCGAGATTCCCCGCTACTTCCACCACCATGCCGTCGTGCTGCTAGATCTCCATCAACCTCTCCTTCCCCCTTGCTGGATCAAGAAGGAGGAGACGTCTCTCCCAACCGTACGTGTGTTGAACGCGGAGGTGCCGTCTGTTCGGCACTAGGATCTTCGGTGATTTGGATCACGACGAGTACGACTCCATCAACCCCGTTCTCTTGAACGCTTCCGCTCGCGATCTACAAGGGTATGTAGATGCACTCCCCTCTCTCGTTTCTAGATGACTCCATGGATTGATCTTGGTGAAGCGTAGAAAATTTTTATTTTCTGCAATGTTCCCCAACAGGTTGTTCAATTAATCAGGTTATTATTATTATTACTACTATTAACCCATAGTGTGACCTACTACAAACTGGTCCCTTATCTGCGGGCACGGCTATCGACAGTCTAAACACACTTTGCAGAGGTTAGCACAATGTACCCACACCAGGGAACCCAAGGCCTCGTACTCTCATTAGGGTGGACCAGCTGTGTTCCGAGAAAACCGATATACTGCCATGACACTCTCCCGGCCACTTCGACAAACTCCCCTTTAGGCTAAGTCATGGCCCTGATGTCACTTCGTGACATCCAACGGCCACCGTCGTGGCAAAATAAAATGGTCCCAAACGGGGACATGAGATCTCAATAACAAACACGGGCACACAAGGCTTACGTCCGCCTACCTGGTCAAGGTAGTGCTCACATAACATTCCCTAGTTGGAGGCACGGTGAGAGGCATGACAATAGTGTGCATTAAGGTCTCCCCATGAAGACAAGTGTGGTTGCACTGATCAGCTCGATTCAATGGCACTATGACTCAGCAAACAGGTGTTCAAGTTCAATTAATCTTCGGTTAAACTTGAATGCAAAAGATCCTGAGTCATATCATAACATGATGAAATGAGCATGATAACAACAGGAACATGGATGACATGCAATCATTTAAATGCAAATTAACATGGCATACTGATGATCATGAATATCACAAGCATAGCAAAGCATATCACTAATATGAACGTAGTACGACCACGAGCATTGGGAAAATAACTACCAGAATCGAACATGATAACAATATTAGCAAGTAAGCATGTAACCAACTGGATGAAAATAATCATGGCATAAGAACGAGCATGGACCCATAAGCATACAAAGCGTTCACAAAAATATTAACATGCACAACTTATTTAAATATTCAAGTTGAAAACCATGGCTACTACCTATCCATCATGCAAGTGGCTATTGTGGCTTGCCTGGGGGTGACGGAGACTCCGGGGAGAAGTATGGTGAAGTCGCGGAACGAAACACCTCTTCTCTCTCATAGGGGGATGATAAGGGCAAGGGTACAAACGTCATTTTCACAGTGAGACCACCTAGTGAAAATGGTACCAGCAGAAAGGCCTCGACGAGACAAAGAAGTGGGTGTTGGTTTCACCTCAATCGGAGTTGCGGTCGCGAAGATATAAGGTGAAGAAGGAGAGGGACCAATCTGTGAATATTTTATCACCAACGGGCCCCTGAGTGGAAAAACTGAAAGCGCCTTCAGAAGAATATGCTTCTGCACAGAGAAAACGTATTCCCAGCTAAAGTAGGAAGGGAATATGTTTTCATAAGAGGAAAACGTATTCGGGAGAAAGCGCCTCCACTTATCCACGTCAGCGGCCGACTGTACCACTGACAGGAGGGTCCCACGCGCAGGGGGAGGTGCCGAGCGGGGCTCGTCTTCTTCCTCCCGCGCCTATGTTCTTCCCGTGAACATAGGAGGGGAGACAGAGGATGGGGCGGCGAGGGGGCGGTCGGCTCCGGCGGTCTCCCGCCAGGCTAAGGGCACCGGTGGGACCGGCGGGGTCTGGCGCCTCCGTTCCTAAGCAGCAGGGCGCCGGGGCGCCCGGGGGAGGTGGCGAGGCGCGGTGGCAGATGGATGACAGGGAGGCGCGGGCGGTGGCGGCCTCCGGTAAAGCGGCCAACTCCGACGAGGGGCGAGGGGTGGGGCGAACCTCGGGGAGGAGAGGAAGTCGTTGGAGGTGGCTAGAGGAGGAGAGGAGGCTCGAGCTCGTCGAAAACAAGACGAATTTCGGCGAGGTCACGGCGGTCCGAGGAGGAAACAACGAGATTGAGGCTGCTCTAGTGAGCTTGGAGAGAGGTGAAGTGGTGGGTGAGCTGCGGAACACCTCAAGGAAGCTACTTATAGCCGAGGGGAGGCCACGAGAGTGCTCTAGAGAGCTCCAGCTTGCTGCCAATGGCGGACAGAGGACAAACACGTCACGGGCGCGATGATGGCGACCACACCACAGCGATGCAGGGCGGGGAAGCAACGCAGGGCGATGCAGACGAGCACGGGGGAGTTCCTGGACAAGGTTGGACGTCGAGATGCGGAGGGAAGAAGCGAAAACAGGGCACATGGTGTGCAGAGCACGTATTTTAGCTAGTTCACCCCATGGTCACCATGCGAACTGGCAAAAGCGATGCACTCCTAGCAGCCAAACCGTGTCAACTGGATAGGGCGTGCTACAGAGAAGGTCGTGAAGCAAAGACCAGGGATACAGGATGAGACCACAGCTAGCAAGAAACCAAACGAACATCAAGGTGTTTGGAACTTGCTGTGGTTCACATGCTTGGAGATCAAGGCTGAGATTTGACTGGGGCTTATCACTCACTAAGGTGATTAAGATGACAAGGTTTCAGCTCAATAAGAGTGATTTAGCTAGTACTTGTATTACAAAGTGCCAAACTGACCAGAATAGCAAACAATGACGTAGCACTCACATATTAGCTTGGATTGAGCTGAAATTGGTCATGGCCAGATGATTTGCTCATAGGAGAGTGCCATAAAATTTTCATGCCATTTGGATAAGCCAAAGTGGTACTTGCTTCATAATGCAACTCCTTGGACAAAATTTAAGAAAAATTGCTAAACGAAATGGCTTTATGAAATGAGCCCAAATTTGGTGGAGAGGGTTTATATGGATAGGAGCATGTCATGGTAAATTTTCAGCAATAATGAAGCAATATAAAATATAGTTGCTTCACAACCTGAAAGTCTGACCAGAAACCAAGATTTGATGCTGAACTCGCATAGAGTGATGACATGAGCCCAAATCTTGAGGATAGTGATTATTTGATCAAATGAAGGACCTTACAAAATTTCAACTCATTTGGATTAAACTAGCTAGTACTTCCTTCACAAAGGCTTCCCTCAGACAGGAACTTTGGAAATTTGCTGAGGAAGGTTATCTAGGCCAAATAAGTTGAATTTTGGAAGGAGGCAATGATATGGACAGGACAATGTGTCCAAAAAGTTTGGGGTCAATCAAGCAAAGATAAATGACACTTCCTTCTCAAATAGCCACTTAGGGCATAATAAGAAAAGGAATATTTGTGAATTATCTTTGATGATGCCAGGGAAGGGTTTTGACATATCTGTGGAAGATATGACCCAAACAATTTATGAGAATTATTTGGGAATTTTGGGAGTGACAGAAATATAGGTTGTTTCACAACCTAGGGCAAAAAGGATTATTCCTTTAATAGAAAAAGGAATATTCCCAATAAAAAGAATATTGGGATTGGGCTAAGATGAAAGTGAAATGGTATTGAGATAGTTTTGGGATTACAAGCCACTTGGGAGCCTGAGAAGATATGCTCTTCCCAGGTTTCAGGACCACAGAGCCATAGAAAAGCAATTCAAACCAAAATTTAAATAAATACAAAAGAAAAAGGAAAGGGCCAAAAATCAGGGTGTGATATCTAGTGTCGGTGTTGATTTGATGTGATGGCACTTCTTAGATAATGGCACTTTTTCATAGTGTCACTGCAATGCCATTGATAACATATGAGATGATGTTGTTAATCATATGCCGCTTCAAAAAAATGACACTGCTTAAATAAACCTATTACATATTTGTGCAAACAGGGTTGTCTATCTCCATATGGTGTCTATTTGTGCAAACGGAAGCACAAACCTCAATTTTAGTGGAACCTGCTGTCAGCTGACCTCACGGTGCTTCAGGTATTCCTACATTCTTAACTAGGTAGAATGACCAACACAAGATGAAATAAGCTTACTCGTACGTTGACCGATGAGGAGCCATAATTAAGCTGGAGACGTCTCTAATTTTCTTTCGAATGGGCAATAAGCTGGAGAGCTGGAGAGTGTCTCTAATGGGTTGCCTCTAGTGTTAAGGCCCTCTAGTACGAAACACGAGCAGCTGACTGGGCCGATACAAAATCCTATCCATCTTTAAGCCCATTTGTTTTTGTTTTTTGCGAGGAGGGGCCCATATTTCTTGAAAAGGTGGCGATCCCAGAAAAACCCTCCTTCCTCCTCGCTTCCACTTATACTATAGCTCGCAAATCTAAAAAAACTTATACTGCAGCTCACTGGACTCTCCTGCTTCCGTCGCCCCCAATTCCTCCTGCTCCCCATCTTCCTCACTCGTACATAAAATGCATGCTCCTCTTCTTCCACTCCTATAGAAAACCCCAGCCCTCCTTCTTCCCCACTTGCACTGCCACTAGGCTCGTCTCTGGCTACCCTGCTCAAACCCGTGAGCTTGGCGCGACACCCGCAAGGAAAATGGAGTCGGCTAGTCCCAGCGCCAAGAAGATGAGGCTCCCGCCAGCAGTGATGCCGGTTGTAGGTCCCGCACCCGGCAGCATGGGGAGAAGCAGCGAGCCCCCCCCCCCATCCCACCCGGATCTTAGGAACCTGTAGAATCTCCGGTGGACCACATTAGCAATCTCCCGGACGACATCCTTGGGGAGATCATCTCACTTCTCCCTACCAAGGATTGCTGCTACACACAAGTACTCTCAACTTGGTGGCACCCTCTATGGCCCACCGCGCCCCTCAATCTCGACTGTCGTCGGATATCTATGCTTCCTGAATTTGATCTCCTCAGAGCCATTGTCTCCTCTCACCAGCAGGGCCCCGTTCAATGCCCCTGCATCCCGACACGCTACCTGATATCCATACCCTGTACGGTGGACGCTTGGCTGACATCCCCTAAATTCAAAAAACTCTAGCAGTTTGAGTTCTACCATTACCACAAAAGTTTCATACCACGAAACGAACACCAAGAATTTGTGCCCACGCCACCATTATCCATCTCATGGTTTTCCTCCTCTCTCCACACCGCCACCTTCACCCGGTGCCATCTACCAAACGATCTAGTACAAATGCTTTGAATCCCAGTGTTAAAAAAACTTTCACTTGTGGTGGTTTATCTGTCAAAGACCTCACTACACAGCATCATCCACTCCAGTTGCCTTACCTAGAGCGCTTGTTGATTGTTTTGGGAATAGAAATCCCTATTAGTTGTCTACAAATAAAGTCGCCTCACCTTAAAAGCATTGCAATTTGTTTTGAAGGACAATAGCTCATCATCGAAGATGCCCCATAACTTCAAAGGTTGCTCCTTCATTATTGTTATAAACCTTTGCAAATAATTTTTGTCTTTGTGCCCAAACTGGAGGCCTTGGGTGTAATTCGTGATCCGTTTAATGGTCACGACAAGTTGGTGTTCGGCTCCTCACTTTTTCAGGTACCGTATATTATCATCTACACACTTGTAATCATAAGCTGTATTTTTCATTTGTGCGCATAAGTTTTATATCATCTTGGAGTACACTTTGGGTACTAATATTATGTTATATACTCAATGAAGAGTTCGTCCATGGATAGCCTATCAATGCTGTTGGATTCTGTCAAGGTCTTATATATCAGAATGTTTAGTTATGGTCTGAACATAATTATTGGCTTGTTGCGATGCTTTTGATGTTTGGAGAATTTATATATAAAGGTGATGACTTCATACACATTGAAAGCCCGTATATATTGTACTAGAATTAACCGTTCAGCTGTCGCTCTTTCGACATACTCTTTTTCCAGACCTTAACTGTTTTCAATCTTCATGTCTACTTAGGCACTAACACATGGAGAAAAACATATAACCAATCAGTGGTGTAATAAGCACCAGGATTTTCTCAGTTCTCATGACATTCATTTGAGGACAATAACGATGCAAAAATATGCATCCAACCAGGCAAACGGAAGCTTTGTCACATTCTTCCTGTTGAATGCAAGGTTACTATTGTCCATGAGGCTTAAGTTTTTCAACAAGAGATTTCTCACGGACGGACATGTTGAACAGCAAAAAAGAAGTTTCAGGTGGACAAATGGGCTTCTGAACGTGCCCGACTTCTATTTACAACAACATGTAGTCATCCTCCAATAATTGTTTTTGCACAGGATGTTGCTTTTATGGATCAGATCGATCCATTTGTTTGTGATTGCAAAAAATAGTGGTTGGGTTAGATGTTATTGCCATGTTCAATCTGGGTTTTTTCTAAATTTTATGAACAATAAATCCTTGGGCTTTTTATACTGTTTGTAAGCTTGTGTTACATGTTGTTGCCCTTGTCCTCACCTCTGCCTGCCACTACACTGCCGCATCTTCCACGGCTCTTGTCTGTTCCCGTCCGAGGCCTCGCCGTCGTTCTCCACCTTGGTTTGCTCATTGTGCCCGCCGCCGTCTGGCATTGTCAACATGGTCAACAACCGAGAGGAATCAGGAGATGACCGTACGTGGAGAAGCTGACAGTAGGGACCCACCAGGGTCATTGCATTACGCAGGAAGATGTCTCGTTATTACAAGCCAAAAAAAATACTTCCTCCTAATTGTTTGACAACTAGGTCCGGTATCGTATCACCATCACACTCCTATCTTTACCGTTTTACTTAGTTCGTTCCTTTTAGTAATATCTTGATCTAGTAGAATAAAGTTTTAGTATGATTTAGTTTTGAGTTCTTCTTTATGATCCCTCTATGTAATCGAGTTCGTGAGCTATATATAATAAAGATTAGTGTTGAGTCAAGGGCTTTGCTATCTTTCTATGATCTTGAGGGAATAAAAAGAAAAAGAAAGTACAAAAAGAAATAAAGAGATCATATTGATCTTATGGAGAGTAATGACTTCACATATAAAGAGTATGATGAATAAAGATTGTTGAGAGTTGGCAAACATAGTTTTGGTCATCGTTGCAATTAATAGGAAGTATTAAAGAAAGAGAGGTTCTCACATGTAAATATACTATCTTGAACATCTTTTATGATTGTGAGTACTCATTAAAATATGACATGCTAAAGAGTTGATGTTGGACAAGGAAGACAACGCAATGGGTTATGTTTTCTTATATCCAAAATAAAGCATATTGTCATGGATCATCCAACATGTTGAGCTTGCCTTTCCCTCTCATGCTAGCCAAATTTCTTGCACCAAGTAGAGATACTACTTGTGCTTCCAAATATCCTTAAACCCAGTTTTGCCATGAGAATCCACCATATCTACCTATGGATTGAGTAAGATCCTTCAAGTAAGTTGTCGTGTTGCATGCAATAAAAATTGCTCTCTAAATATGTATGACTTATTAGTGTGGAGAAAATAAGCTTTATACGATCTTGTCATATGGAAGCAATAAAAGTGACGGGCTGCATAATAAAGGTACGTATCATAAGTGGCAATGTAAAGTGACATTATTTTGCATTAAGATTTCGTGCATCCAACCATAAAAGCACATGACAACCTCTGCTTCCCTCTGCGAAGGGCCTATCTTTTACTTTTTGTCTTATACATTATGCAAGAGTCATGGTGATCTTCACCTTTCCTTTTTACATTTTATCCTTAGGCAAGCACCTCGTGTTAGAAAGATCCTGATATATATATCCAATTGGATGTAAGTTAGCATGAACTATTATTGTTGACATTACCCTTGAGGTAAAAGGTTGGGAGCAACACTATAAGCCCCTATCTTTCTCTGTGTCTGATTAAAACTTCATACCCGTAAGTATTGCATGAGTGTTAGCAATTGTGAAAGACTAACTGATAGTTGAGTATGTGGACTTGCTGAAAAGCTCTTATGTTGACTCTTTCCGATGTTATGATAAATTGCAATTGCTTTAATGACTGAGGTTATAGTTTGATAGTTTTCAATGAATTTTCTGATTCATACTTGACATTGTGGATAGATTATTACTTGAGCATAAGAAATCATATGACAATATATATATATATGTTGCTTTTATAAGAATGATCATGATGCCCTCTTGTCCGTATTCTATTTTATCGACACCTCTATCTCTAAACATGTGGACATATTTTTCGATATCGGCTTCCGCTTGAGGACAAGCGAGGTCTAAGCTTGGGGAGTTGATACGTCCATTTTGCATCATGCTTTTATATCGATATTTATTGCATTATGGGCTGTTATTACACGTTATGTCACAATACTTATGCCTATTCTCTCTTATTTTACAAGGTTTGCATGAAGAGGGAGAATGCCGGCAGCTGGAATTCTCGGCTGGAAAAGGAGCAAATATTAGAGACCTATTCTGCACAACTCCAAAAATCCTGAAACTCCACGAAAGTCATTTTTGGAATTAATAAAAAATACTGAGCGGAAGAAATACTAGAGGAGGGCCACCCACCGTTCACGAGGGTGAGGGGCGTGCCCTACCCAATGGGCGCGCCCCCTGCCTCGTGGGCCCCCTGGAAGCCTTTCGGTGACCATCTTCTGCTATATGAAGTCTTTTACCCTGGAAAAAATCATAGCAACCTCTCGGGGCGAAACACCGCCGTCGCGAAGCGGAACCTTGGCGCAACCAATCTAGGGCTCCAGCCGAGCTGTTCCGGCGGGGAAACATCCCTCCAGGAGGGGGAAATGGTCACCATCATCATCACCATCGATCTCTCGTCGGGAGGGGGTCAATCTCCATCAACATCTTCACCAGCACCATCTCCTCTCAAACCCTAGTTCATCTCTTGTATCCAATCTTTGTCCCAAAACCTCAGATTGGTACCTGTGGGTTTCTAGTAGTGTAGATTACTCCTTGTAGTTGATGCTAGTTGGTTTATTTGGTGGAAGATCATATGTTCAGATCCTATATGCATATTAATACCCCTCTGATTATGAACATGAATATGATTTGTGAGTAGTTACATTTGTTCCTGAGGACATGGGTGAAGTCTTGCTATAAGTAGTCATGTGAATTTGGTATTCGTTCGATAATTTGATGAGATGTATGTTGTCTCTCCTCTAGTGGTGTTATGTGAACGTCGACTACATGACACTTCACCATTATTTGGGCGTAGAGGAAGGCATTGGGAAGTAATAAGTAGATGATGGTTGCTAGAGTGACAGAAGCTTAAACCCTAGTTTATGCGTTGCTTCGTAAGGGGCTGATTTGGATCCATATGTTTCATGCTATGGTTAGGTTTACCTTAATACTTCTTTTGTATTTGCGGATGCTTGTAATAGGGGTTAATCATAAGTGGGATGCTTGTCCAAGAAAGGGCAGTACCCAAGCACCGGTCCACCCACATATCAAATTATCAAAGTAACGAACGTGAATCATATGAGCGTGATGAAAACTAGCTTGACGATAATTCCCACGTGCCCTCGGGAGCGCTTTTCTCCATATAAGAATTTGTCCAGGCTTGTCCTTTGCTACAATAAGGATTGAGCCACCTTGCTGCACCTTAGTTACTTTTGTTACTTGTTACCCATTACGAATTACCTTATCACAAAACTATCTGTTACCGATAATTTCAGTGCTTGCAGAGAATGCCTTACTAAAAACTGCTTGTCATTTCCTTCTGCTCCTTGTTGGGTTCGACACTCTTACTTATCGGAAGGACTACAACAGATCCTCTAGACTTGTGGGTCATCAAGAATCTTTTCTGGCGCCGTTGCTGGGCAGTGAAGCGCCTTTGGTAAGTGGAACTTGGTAAGGAAAAATTTATATAGTTTGCTAAAATTTACTGTCACTTGTTACTATGGAACATAATCCTTTGAGGGACTTGTTCGGGGTATCTTCACCCCGACCAGTAGAGCAAAGAGTTACTCCTCAACCTACTGAACCTACTGAAAATGTTTACTTTAAAATTCCTTCGGGTATGATAGAGAAACTACTAGCTAATCCTTTACAGGAGATGGAACATTGCATCCCGATTTGCACCTAATCTATATGGATGAAGTTTGTGGATTATTTAAGCTTGCAGGTATGCCCGAGGATGTTATCAAGAATAAGGTCTTCCCTTTATCTTTGAAGGGAGAGGCATTGACATGGTTTAGGCTATGTGATGATATGGGATCATGGAACTACAACCGATTGAAACTGGAATTTCATCAGAAGTTTTATCCTATGCATCTTGTTCATCGTGATCTTAATTATATATATAATTTTTGGCCTCATAAAGGAGAAAGCATTGCTCAAGCTTGGGGGAGGATTAAGTCAATGTTATATTCATGCCCCAATCATGAGCTCTGAAGAGAAATGATTATTCAAAAAGTTTATGCTCGGCTTTCTCTCAACAATCGCTCCATGCTCGATACTTCTTGTACTGGTTCCTTTATGATGAAGACTATTGAATTCAGATGGGATTTATTGGAAAGAATTAAACACAACTCTGAAGATTGGGATCTCGACGAAGGTAAGGTCAGGTATGACACCTAAGTTTGATTGTATTAAATATTTTATGGATACCGATGCTTTTCGTGAATTTAGCACTAAATATGGACTTGACTCGGAGATAGTAGCTTCTTTCTGTGAATAATTTGCTACTCATGTTGACATCCCTAAGGAGAAGTGGTTTAAATATAATCCTCCCACTGAAGTAAAAGTAGTTGCACCTATTAAAGTTGAAGAAAAGACTATCACTTATAATGATCATGTTGTTCCTACCACCTATATTGAGAAACCACCTTTCCCTGTTAGGATAAAGGATCATGCTGAAGCTTCAACTGTGGTTCGTAAGAGTAATACTAGAATACCTACACCACCTAAGCAAATTAAAGTTGAACCTAGTATTGATATGGTTAAAGTTCTCTTGGTTGATAATATTGATGGGCATGTTATTTACTTCTGTGATGAAGCTGCTAGAATTGCTAGACCAGATACTAAGAATAAACATAGACCTGTTGTAGGCATGCCTGTTATTTCTGTTAAAATAGGAGATCATTGTTATCATGGCTTATGTGATATGGGTGCTAGTGCTAGTGCTAGTGCAATACCTCATTCCTTATACAAAGAAATTATGCATGATATTGCACCTGCTGAGATAGAAGAAATAGATGTTACCATTAAGCTTGCCAATAGAGATACTATTTCACCAGTTGGGATTGTTAGAGATGTTGAAGTCTTGTGTGGGAAAGTTAAATATCATGTTGATTTTCTTGTTCTTGGTTCCCCACAATATGACTTTTGTCCCATTATATTTGGTAGACCCTTCTTGAATACTGTTAATGCTAAGATAGATTGTGAAAAGGATATTGTTCCGATTGGTTTAGGGGACATGTCTCATGAATTTAATTTTGCTAAGTTTCGTAGAAAACCCCATGATAAAGAATTGCCTAGTTAAGATTAAATTATTAGTCTTGCTTCTATTGTCGTACCTCCTAATGATCCTTTAGAACAATATTTGCTAGACCATGAAAATGATATGTTTATGAATGAAAGAAGGCAAATAGATGAAGTATTCTTTAAACAGGGACCTATTTTGAAACACAACTTGCCTGTTGAAATCCTAGGGGATCCTCCTCCACCCAAGGGTGATCCCGTGTTTGAGCTTAAACCATTACCCGATACTCTTAAATATACTTATCTTGATGAAAAGAAGATATATCCAGTTATTATTAGTGCTAACCTTTCAGAGCAGGAAGAGGAGAAATTATTGAAAACTCTGAAGAAGCACTATGCTGCTATTGGATATACTCTTGATGATCTTAAGGGCATTAGTCCCACTCTATGCCAACACAAAATAAAATTGGAGAAAGACGCCAAACCAGTTATTGATCACCAACGACGGTTAAATCCTTAGATGAAAGAAGTGGTAACAAAAGAAATACTAAAGCTCCTGGAGGCAGGTATAATTTATCCCGTTGCTGATAGTCAGTGGGTAAGTCCTATCCATTGTGTCCCTAAGAAGGGAGGTATTACTATTGTTCCTAATGATAAAGATGAATTGATCCCACAAATAATTGTTACAAGTTATAGGATGGTAATTGACTTCCACAAATTAAATAAAGCTACTAAAAAGTATCATTACCCTTTACCTTTTATTGATCAAATGCTAGAAAGATTATCCAAACATACATATTTTTGCTTTCTAGATGGTTACTTTGGTTTCTCTCAAATACCTGTGTCAGCAGAGGATCAAGAAAAGACCACTTTTACTTGCCCTTTCGGTACTTTTGCTTATAGACGCATGCCTTTTGGTTTATGTAATGCACCTCCTACCTTTCAAAGATGCATGATGGCTATATTCTATGACTATTGTGAAAAGATTGTTGAGGTTTTCATGGATGATTTCTCTGTTTATGGATCTTCTTTTGATGATTGCTTGAGCAACCTTGATCGAGTTTTGCAGAGATGCGGAGATACTAGTGTTGTCTTGAATTGGGAGAAGTACCACTTTATGGTTAATGAAGGCATTGTCTTGGGGCATATAATTTCTGAAAGAGGTATTGAAGTTGATAAAGCTAAGGTTGATGCTATTGAAAAGATGACATGTCCCAAGGACATTAAAGGTATAAGAAGATTCCTTGGTCATGCCGATTTTATAGGAGGTTCATTAAGGACTTCTTTAAAATTTCTAGGCCTCTAACCAATCTCTTACAAAAAGATATTCCTTTTGTCTTCGATGATGATTGTGTAGAAGCATTTGAGATACTTAAGAAAGCTCTGATCTCTGCACCTATTGTTCAACTGCCTGATTGGAATTTGCCCTTTGAAACTATGTGTGATGCTAGTGATTATGTTGTAGGTGCTGTCATAGGACAAATAGTTGATAAGAAACTAAATGTTATTCAATATGCTAGTAAAACTCTAGACAGTGCCCAGAGAAATTATGCTACTACTGAAAAGGAATTTTTAGCAGTTGTATTTGCTTGTGATAAGTTCAGACCTTATATTGTTGATTCTAAAGTAACTATTCACACTGATCATGCTGCTATTAAATATCTTACGGAAAAGAAAGATGCTAAACCTAGACTTATTAGATGGGTTCTCCTATTACAAGAATTTGATTTGCATATTATTGGTAGAAAGGGAGCTGAGAACCCCATTGCAGACAACTTGTCTAGGTTAGAGAATGTTCTTGATGACCCACTACCTATTGATGATAGCTTTCCTGATGAACAATTAGCTTTCATAGATGCTTCTCGTACTGCTCCATGGTATGTTGATTATGCTAATTACATTGTTGCTAAATTTATACCACCTAGTTTCACATACCAGTAAAAGAAAAAGTTCTTCTATGATTTAATGCATTCCTTCTGGGATGACCCACACCTTTATAAGGAAGGAGTAGATGGTGTTATTAGACGTTGTGTACCTGAGCATGAACAGGAACAGATCCTATGCAAGTGTCACTCAAAGGCTTATGGAGGACACCACGTTGGAGATAGAATTGCACACAAGGTATTGCAATCCGGTTTTTATTGGCCTACTCTCTTCAAAGATGCTCGCAGGTTTTTCTTGTCTTGCGATGAATGTCAAAGAATTGGTAATATTAGTAGATGTCAAGAAATTCCTATGAATTATTCTCTTGTTATTGAACCATTTGATGTTTGGGGCTTTGATTATATGGGACTGTTTCCTTCCTCTAATGGATATACACATATTTTAGTTGGTGTTTATTATTTTACTAAGTGGGTAGATGCTATTCCAACTAGTAGTGTTGATCATAACACCTCTATTAAGATGCTTAAAGAAGTTGTTTTTCCGAGGTTTGGAGTCCCTAGATATTTAATGACTGATGGTGGTTCACATTTTATTCATGGTGCTTTTCATAAAATGCTTGCTAAGTATGATGTTAATCATAGAATTGCATCTCCATATCACCCACAGTCTAGTGGCCAAGTAGAACTTAGCAATAGAGAGCTCAAGTTAATTTTACAAAAGACTGTTAATAGATCTAGAAAGAATTGGTCCCAGAAACTTGATGATGCATTATGGGCTTATAGAACTGCATATAAAATTCCTATGGGTATGTCTCCATATAAAATAGTTTATGGAAAAGCATGTCACTTACCTCTCGAACTTGAACATAAGGCATATTGGGCCATTAAAGAGCTCAATTATGATTTCAACTTGCCGGTGAGAAGAGGTTATTTGACATTACCTAACTTGATGAAAGGAGAACCCAAGCCTATGAGAATGCCAAATTGTTTAAAGAAAAAGTTAAAAGATGGCATGATAAAAGGATACAAAAGCGTGAGTTTAATGTCGGTGATTATGTGTAACATCCCAAATTTTCAATTTGGAATGTTATACCTTAGATCATCATTGCATATCATATTTTAATGCAATTTCGGTTGATCCTAGAAATTCTAAGCAACTCGAGGACCCACAGAGAGAGTTGGGGATTTCGTTATTTTCATATTTGAGTTTTCTCAAATTTTGAAAAAGAGAATCATTTGGTTTAAATTATTTTTCTCTTCTAATATTTCTTATATGAAAATAAAAGAGAGGGGATAAAATGACTTCTCCAAAATAAAGAAATATTGGAGGAAAAATATTAAAATCAAATAAGAATTTTATTTGGAGTTTTATTGCAATTTTATTTGAATTAGGGAAAAAATGCGTTTTTCAAAATTGCATTAGAGGCAAAAATAAATGTTCACTTTGTCCGCAATATTATTAGAGGATAGTGAAAATTTATTTCTGGATTTTTGGAGTCCATTTAGTATTTCTTTCGTTAGTTTTTCTATGTCAGGATTTATTTAAAAAAAGTAACCGACCTAGCCAGGTCATGCCCGACTAGGACTCCGACCCGGCCGGCCTTATAAGCCGCCAAGGCCCGCCAACCCCGCCGAACCCTAGTGCCAGTCCTGCCCCGCCTCGATCCGCTGCCGCCGCCGCCAGCCGCCAGAGTCGCCGTCCCATCGCCGCCAGCCACCACCACCGCAGCTTGCCGTCGGAGCCGCTGAACCCGACCCCACTGGAGGTATAGCCGCTGCCACCACCGCCGCCGGTTTTCTCTGAAAAATCGTTCGGGTTTTTTAGAAACCCCAGGTTTATTTGTTTAGATTGGTTCATTTTTCGGTTTAGTTAAATAGCGGACGTTCGTCCATATGTTCGTTTTAACGAACGTTGTTCATCCGTTAGCCGCAGACAGTGAACGTTCGTTCATTATCCTGTTCGTCGCATTTTATTTTCCAGGGTTTTTCCGTGATTATTTTCGATCGTGATTTCTGCCCAGATCTTTGTTTTAGTTTATCTTTTCGCTCGTTTATCCGATTCAGGCGATTCAAGCGCCTAGATCTTCGTATCGAAGCCCTCTTTATGTTTAACCAACTTGAACAAGATTTTGGTACTGTAAAATTTGACTTTAGTCCAGAATAGTAAACGAATCTTGTTTCTTTCGTAGTTTGAGTTTCGTTGCTTCGTTTGATTTGATTCTTTTTGCAAACCGGAGTTCTTCAGTTGAAATTTCTAGTTAGATCTCTTATTTGAGTTTTACCTGTGCTTCTAGTTGAGTGCTTATGTATGTTATTGTTTTTTTTCGATAGAGTACCCGGAGTGCGAAGCGTGCTACTATGAGTCTCTAGGTTTTGCGGATCATCAGCAAGGCAAGTAACACTTTGATCATACTTCTTTATTACCCAGTTTTTATGCATTAGATCAATCCTCAAACATTGCATGGTTAGGATCTGAATAACATGTGGGTTTGGGAAGTAGATGATGAGGTAGAACCTATTGTCCTGTTTATTATCAAACCTTTGGGAGTTACTTCTACGTTATGCTTATATTGCTATGTTATGCTCGTAGACGTGGATTGGGTGAGTGTATCCATGGCAGATGTGAGTTTTGTTAATTAATGGTTAACTTAAGGTGGCTACTTAAACACACATCTGGGTGGATTGGTTGAGGCACCCTGGAGTACCCAGTGGTTGTCAGGGCACCTGGAGAATCCAGTGTTGTCCTAGGATATCCCGGAGTACTCGTGTGATCATCCTACGGTTCGCCACCCAGGCTCAAAGGGATCATAATATTATTCATGCTAGAAACTTCCGTGTGCAGCCACAAGCCAATATGGGCTCTAGCATAGTTGAGTAAGTTTCGTGAAGCTCTTGAAGAGGTAGACTAGCAGATGTAGTGGGTTGTAGGTGGTACTGTCTACCTAGAGTAGAGAGTTAATGCTTCAGAAAGACTATGTCTCGAATCTCCGATCATGGATGTGTTCGAGTCTTGTGGGGAAAAGTGTGCAAACCTCTGCAGAGTGTACAAACTAATCATGGTTAGACGTGTCCCCGGTTATGGACATCTTGAGTATCTGGTTCTTGAATTATCATGTTGATCTCATCACTCTAAATTAATTTGATTGGGTTTAATGATGATGCTTAATTAGGATTGAGTTGGAGGAACCTTCTCAATGTTTAACAACCACCATGATAGTTAAATAAAATTTATTTCTTTATTGTAGGGGAAAATTGGCTTTATGCAAAAAATGTAACCATAGAGCTTCCCACCAGCCATATATGCATGTAGTGATAGCATTCATTCTGTTCATTACTCTATGTGTTACATTGCCAGCATATTCCATGTGCTGACCCATTTCGAGCTGCAACATTTCATGTTGCAGACTTGTCAGATGACGAGTAAGGTGCCATAGGTCATTGTCGTTCACTCAGCTATGTCGTTGGAGTTGATGGACTCAATTTATCTTCCAAGCCTTCCGCTGTTATCGTTTTTAGATGGCCTTAAGCCATATTATTGTAATAAGTTCTCTTTTGAGACATTTAATGTAATAAGTGTGTGATTGAAACTCTGTTATAAATCCTCAAGTACTGTGTGTGTCAGCATTACCGATCCAGGGATGACACTGATGCACAGAGACTAGACTGTTTGAGGTCTGGTCGCTACATTATGTGTTGCTTTTCAACTCTCGTTTAAGATTTTTTGCAAGAAAACTTCTCTCTAAATGGGAAGGCCCTTACGTTATTGAGGAGGTCTATCGTTCTAGTGCCATAAAAATCAACAACTTCGAAGGCACAAATCCGAAGGTGGTGACACGGTCAAAGAATCAAACATTATATCTCAGGTAATCCTATAAATGTAGAAACTAATGTTATTGAAACTGTAACCCCAGAAAAATACATAAGAGACACTTTCCAGAACGTTTCAGACTCCGAAAAGGAATAGGTATGTGGTACGGTAAGTAAATCGACTCCAAAACAGTTCTAATAGCATTTTTCCTTTGTTTTGGAATATTTAAGAAAATAGGAAAATAAGAAGTAGTCCGGTAAGGACACGAGGCGTCCACGAGGGTGGAGGGCGCGCCCTACCCCCCTGGGCGTGCCCCCCTGCCTTGTGGGCACCTCGTGTGCTCTCTGGACTCCGTTTTCTTGCACGATACTTCTTTTGGTAGGTAAAAATTCATTACATAATCTCCCGAAGGTTTTGACCACCGTATCACACAAATATCCTTTGTCTTTCTTTCGAGCTATTTCTGCAACAGATTTAGAGCAAGATGTCTTCTCAAGAGTCAGTCGGGGAGAGTCGGGTGTCTCATCTGACACCGGGTCCAGGAGCAAACAGTGATGCATATCACTTTGGGCCATCAACGGAGGAGGAGATGGAGGCCGACTTGAATAGGATAGATGCCATGGAGGAAGATCAAGAAGTTACCTCTCGTTTCCGAGCCAGATTCACGATGGGGGAACTACGGAGCTCAGCTATTCCAAACTCGGTCATCTCTTCCAATGTTAGATTTCTTTCTTGTGAAAATATGAAAAAGAGTGTCACTTGTTCTCCAGGAGCTATGCAACATCCATGGGTGAAAGGAGCTTTAGCCGTCACGGGTAAGCTCCGCAAGGAAATAATGGACCTCAACCAGCAAGTCAATAAGCTCGAGGAGGAGAATTGTATCCTGAGGGGCATCATCACCAAGAATATCACACCACCACCTCCGAAGAAGGAGACATAAACACATGGGTATGGGCACTCCCCTTGGCAAATACCAAGCTTGGGGGAGGTGCCCCGGTATCATATCACCATCACACTCCTATCTTTACCATTTTACTTAGTTCATTCCTTTTAGTAATATCTTGATCTACTAGAATAAAATTTTAGTATGATCTAGTTTTGAGTTCTGCTTTATGACCCATCTATGTAATCGAGTCTGTGAACTATATATAATAATGATTAGTGTTGAGTCAAGGGCTTTGCTATCTTGCTATGATCTTGAGGGAATAAAAAGAAACATAAAGTACAAAAAGAAATAAAGAGATCATATTAATCTTATGGAGAGTAATGACTTCACATATAAAGAGTATGATGAATAAAGGTTTTTGAGAGTTGGCAAACATAGTTTTGGTTATCGTTGCAATTAATAGGGAGTAATAAAGAAGGAGAGGTTCTCACATATAAATATACTATCTTGGACATCTTTTATGATTGTGAGCACTCATTAAAATATGACATGCTAAAGAGTTGATGTTGGACAAGGAAGACAACATAATGGGTTATGTTTTCTTATATCCGAAATAAAGTATATTGTCATGGATCATCCAACATGTTGAGCTTGCCTTTCCCTCTCATGCTAGCCAAATTCCTTGCACCAAGTATAGATACTACTTGTGCTTCCAAATATCCTTAAACCCAGTTTTGCCATGAGAGCCCACCATATCTACCTATGGATATAGTAAGATCCTTCAAGTAAGTTGTCGTGTTGCATGCAATAAAAATTGCTCTCTAAATATGTATGACTTGTTAGTGTGGAGAAAATAAGCTTTATACGATCTTGTCATATGGAAGCAATAAAAGCGACGGACTGCATAATAAAGGTATGTATCACAAGTGGCAATGTAAAGTGACATTCTTTTGCATTAAGATTTCGTGCATCCAACCATAAAAGCACATGACAACCTCTGCTTCCCTCTGCGAAGGGCCTATCTTTTACTTTTTGTCTTATACATTATGCAAGAGTCATGGTGATCTTCACCTTTCCTTTTTACATTTTATCCTTTGGCAAGCACCTCGTGTTGGAAAGATCCTGATATATATATCCAATTGGATGTAAGTTAGCATGAACTATTATTGTTGACATTACCCTTGACGTAAAAGGTTGGGAGCAACACTATAAGCCCCTATCTTTCTCTGTGTCCGATTAAAACTTCATACCCGTAAGTATTACATGAGTGTTAGCAATTGTGAAAGACTAACTGATAGTTGAGTATGTGGACTTGCTGAAAAGCTCTTATGTTGACTCTTTCCGATGTTATGATAAATTGCAATTGCTTCAATGACTGAGGTTATAGTTTGATAGTTTTCAATGAATTTTCTGATTCATACTTGACATTGTGGATAGATTATTACTTGAGCATAAGAAATCATATGACAATATATATATATATATGTTGCTGTTATAAGAATGATCATGATGCCCTCATGTCCGTATTCTATTTTATCGACACCTCTATCTCTAAACATGTGTACATATTTTTCGATATCGGCTTCCGCTTGAGGACAAGCGAGGTCTAAGCTTGGGGGAGTTGATACGTCCATTTTGCATCATGATTTTATATCGATATTTATTGCATTGTGGGTTGTTATTACACGTTATGTCACAATAGTTATGCTTATTCTCTCTTATTTTGCAAGGTTTGCATGAAGAGGGAGAATGTCGGCAGCTGGAATTCTAGGTTGGAAAACGAGCAAATATTAGAGACCTATTCTGCACAACTCCAAAAGTCCTTAAACTCCACGAAAGTCATTTATGGAATTAATAAAAATTACTGAGCGGAAGAAATACCAGAGGGGGGCCACACACCGTCCACGAGGGTGGGGGCGCGCCCCTTGCCTCGTGGGCCCACTGGAAGCCCTGCGGTGACCATCTTCAACTATATGAAGTCTTTTACCCTAGAAAAAATCATAGAAAGCTCTCGGGGTGAAACACCGCCATCACGAGGCGGAACCTTGGCGGAACCAATCTAGGGCTCCGACGGAGCTGTTCTGCCGGGGAAACATCCCTCCTGGAGGGGGAAATCATCACCATCGTCATCACCATCGATCGTCTCGTCGGGAGGGGGTCAATCTCCATCAACATCTTCACCAGCACCATCTCCTCTCAAACCCTAGTTCATCTCTTGTATCCAATCTTTGTCCCAAAACCTCAAATTGGTACCTGTGGGTTGCTAGTAGTGTTGATTACTCCTTGTAGTTGATGCTTGTTGGTTTATTTGGTGGAAGATCATATGTTCAAATCCTATATGCATATTAATACCCCTCTGATTATGAATATGAATATGATTTGTGAGTAGTTATGTTTGTTCCTCAGGACATGGGTGAAGTCTTGCTATAAGTAGCCATGTGAATTTGGTATTCGTTCGATATTTTGATGAGATGTATGTTGTCTCTCCTCTAGTGGTGTTATGTGAACGTCGACTACATGACACTTCACCATTGTTTAGTCCTAAAGGAAGGCATTGGGAAGTAATAAGTAGATGATGGGTAGCTAGAGTGACAGAAGCTTAAACCCTAGTTTATGTGTTGCTTCATAAGGGGCTGACTTGGATCCATATGTTTCATGATATGGTTAGGTTTACCTTAATACTTCTTGTGTAGTTGCGGATGCTTGCAATAGGGGTTAATCATAAGTGGGATGCTTGTCCAAGAAAGGGCAGTACCCAAACAACGGTCCACCCACATATCAAATTATCAAAGTAACGAACGTGAATCATATGAGCTCGATGAAAACTAGCTTGACGATAATTCCCATGTGTCCTCGGGAGCGCTTTTCTCCATATAAGAATTTGTCTAGGCTTGTCCTTTGCTACAATAAGGATTGGGCCACCTTGCTGCACCTTATTTACTTTTGTTACTTGTTACCCATTACGAATTACCTTATCACAAAATTATCTATTACCGATAACTTCAGTGCTTGCAGAGAATACCTTACTGCAAACTGCTTGTCATTTCGTTCTGCTCCTCGTTGGGTTCGACACTCTTACTTATCGAAAGGACTACGATAGATCCCCTACACTTGTGGGTCATCACCCCTCTTCGCCCTATAAATCATAAAATATTCCAAAAACCCTCGCGGAGACCCTAGATCAGAAGTTCCGCCACCGCAGGCCTCTGTAGCCACGAAAAACTAATCTAGACCCCGTTCCGGCACCCTGTCAGAGGGGGAAATCATCACCGGTGGCCATCTTCATCATCCCGGCGGCCACCATGATGAGGAGGGAGTAGTCCACCCTCGGGTCTGAGGGTTTGTACTAGTAGCTATCTATTTAATCTCTCTATATCATGTTCTTAAGATGTCACGATCTTGATGTATTGCGGGCTTTGTTAATATAGTCGGATCATATGGTGTTTTCCCCTCTCTATCTTGTTGTGAATTGAGTTCTCCCTTTGAAATTCCATTTTATCGGATTGAATACTTTTATGCATTTGAGAACACTTTATGTATGTCTTTCTCTGAATACTTGTGGTGACAATGGGGTATCATATTGATTCACTTTATATGTGTTTTGGCACTCAACTCGTGGATTCCCGACGTGACATTGGGGTAATCTATGCATAGGGGTTGATGCACATTCTCCTTGTTGTTTCTCCGGTAGAAATCTTGGGGAACTCTTTGAGGTTCTTTGTGTTGCATTGAGTATTATGAATCTGAAATTGTTTGATGCATATCAAATAATCAACTCACGGATACTCGCGGTGACATTGGAGTATCTAGGTGACATTACAGTTGGTTGATGTGTATCATATGGTATTATTTTCGTACGAACTCTTGGATAGATCAAATGGAAAGAATAGCTTTGTGTTATTTTAGTACGAACTCTTGAATAGATTAAACGGAAAGAATAGCTTTGAGGTGGTTTCGTACCCTACAAACAATTTCTTCTTCTGTTCTCCGCTAGATAAGAACTTTGGAGTGATTCTTCATCGCACGTTGAGGGATGGCTATATGATCCTATTATATTAGCATTGTTGAGAGACTGCACTAGCAAAAGTACGGACCCTAGGCCTCATTTTCAAGCATTGCAATACCGTTTGTGCTCACTTTTGTTACTTGCTACCTTGCTGTTTTTTTATTTTTCCTATTACAAAAATCAATATCTACTATCATTACTACACTTTTATTACCATCTCTTCGCCGAACTAGTGCACCCATACAAATTACCATTGTATTTGGTGTGTTGGGGACACAAGAGACTCTTTGTTATTGGTTGCAGGGTTGTTTGAGAGAGACTATCTTCATCCTATGCCTCCCACGGATTCATAAACCTTAGGTCATCCGAGGGAAAATTGCCACTGTCCTACCAAACTCTGCGGTTGGAGGCCCAACACGTGTCTACAAGAAGAAAGTTGCATAGTAGACATCAAGTTCTTTTCTGGCGCCGTTGCCGGGGAGGTTAGGCGGCACTGACATCCTGTCAATGAAGCTCTTTTCTGGCGCCATTGCCGAGGAGGTGAGTGCTCGAAGGTATATCTTTAGATCTTGCAATCGAATCTTTTAGTTTCTTGTTTTATCACTAGTTTGGTTTATAAAAATAAAACTACAAAAAATGGAATTGAGGTTGCATCATATTATTCATATTTATAATGTCTTCCATGAAAATGATGGAAAGGAAATTGTGCTCAATTGATAGAAGAAGAATTCTATAGGATGTTTGGCATAAAATATTTGAATGATGAACATGATTGCAATGTTGTTGGTATGAAGATGACATTTTTAGTCCCCCAGATTTGATGTGCAAATTTGTTATAATGATTGCATGCCTCCTATTTATGAATATTATATTGATGAAAGTGGGTTTGGAAGAGTGTCAACTCTAGGTACTAATTATCCCACTTTTTGGAGGGTGTTGAATCTTATTATAATAATTACAAAAGTGGATTTGGAGAGGTCATGACTTTATTTAGTGATGAATCCACTATTTCGGAAGAGGCATCAATTGATTACGATATAAAAGTTGCTATTTATGATGATTATGGTGATGACATGTATGCTATAAAGAATAATGATAACCATGAAACTTGTCATCATGATTTTAATTTTCGATCCCATGATAGTTATTTTGTTGAGTTTGCTCCCACTACTATTCATGAGAATAAATTTGCTTATGTGGGGAGTAACAAAATTTCTATGCTTATGTATCATAAAAGAATGCTTTATGTGATGGCTATATTGTTGAATTCATTCATGATGCTACTGAAAATTACTATGAGAGAGGAACATATGCTTTTACATATTGCAATAATATCAAGTTCACTCTCTTTGTGTTGAAGGTTTTGAAGTTGCACTTGTTTTGCCTTCCTATGCTAGTTGATTCTTGCTCCCATAAATTATTTGCTCACAAAATCCCTATGCATAGGAAGTGGGTTAGTCTTAAATGTGCTAACCATATGCTTCATGATGCTCACTTTATGTTTCAATTCTTACCTTTTATGCAAACATCATTGAAATCATCATGCCTATGCCTCCCATGGATTTGATAAACCTTAGGTCATCCACTTGAGGGAAAATTGCAACTATCCTACAAACCTCTATGCTTGGAGGTCCAAGACGTGTCTACAAGAATAAAGTTGCATAGTAGACATTAATAATTTACCCGCACTCCTCTCCACATTTGCAGATAAGGCCTTCCCTCATTCATCATTTTCTCTCACAAGATAAACTACTCATACAAATGCATCTTGATGTTCCGTGCAACGCACGGGCATCTTGCTAGTGAAGATTTTAAATTTCATTCTTTTTTGCGGAGAAATTTTTTTAGAATTTTATTTTCATAAAGGTTTTTAAAAATTATTTTTAATGTGACTCGAAAATTCGTGATTAAAAGAGTTCAGACCCCACCGAAATATGCAAAATTTCGTTGAATTTTTTGGAAGTGCCCTGAATATGGTTTGTAATGCTAATAAAAAGAATATGGGCTTAAAAATATCCTTAAGAATTAGAAAATGGGCTGTAAATTATTGAAAATAATGGCGAATGGGTTGTATGCTATTTTCCACAGATTTGGAGGCTGACTTCTGGGCCTACTAGGTTGACGATGACGCCGTACTAAAAAAAATTGTCGCGTGCTCAAGGCTTTGTCAACTTAGTCAACACAGAGCAGTGACTGTTGGATGCCCATCCAACGGCCGTCGTGCTTCTTCAATCTCTGATCTTCCTGCTCCAGCCGCCCAACCCAGCGCCGACAGGACTGCCTGCTCCCTCCTCCCGTGGCCGGCTGTGCTGCCGCCAGACCATCCCTCTACCCACCCGCACATCCTATTATTTTAGGGCGATGTCAGCCTCACCCCGCAGCCGACCAGTCAGCCCTCATACTCCCCTCAGCATGGGCATCGGCTCTGGGTCATTCCCTTCTTGTGGCACCCCGGCTTAGAGCGACCGGTTTGCCTTGCATTGCCAGCCCAGAGATCAAGTCTTCTGGCAACACACAACAAACTGGTACCAAAATACAGCCACTTTATTGATAAAAACGGAACATAGGGTTTGATATTACATCAAGTCACGAGGCCAAGTGGCACACTCGGTGCTGCTGAACATATGTACATTATTTAGTAGACATGAGCAGGGGCCTCGACATCACGATAAGACTACGCGGCAGCGGAACGACGATGTAGGACTCCATCTCATAGGGACACTGATGTGGATGCGGTCTAGACTGCGATGCGATATGCAACTCCAACTCCGATATGATTTCTCCTGAAACTAGCATGACACGTCAGGCTAGTACATTGAATGTACTTGCAAGCTCACACAAACAAAGCAACAATGGAAAACAACAACAATGATATTTAAGCAAGTTTAATGCAAGATTTGACATGCTACTCATGAAGTGATCATGCTCATAACAGGGCCTTTTAGACCCGTTTACCATCTCGGTTACCTTATAGCCATGAACCTCATCATACCAAGGTGATCACCTCCGGATCACAAACAAAACCATCTCGATGGTCTCAACAACTTCACCAACATAAACAGTACCACAAGTATTCATTTAGTGTGCAAGTTTAATATTTTTCTTGATCCACAGTGTGATGTACTACGAACTTGTGCCCATAACCGAGGACGCGGCTATCGATAGATTCAATACACTCTGTAGAGGTTAGCACATTGTACCCACACCACGGAACCCATGGCCTCGAACTCCCATTTGGGTGGACCAACGGCGTTCCAACCGAACCAATCTACTGCCATGACACTCTCTCGGCCACTCCGGCCAACTCCCCTTTGGGCTAAGTCATGGGTGGCCCCGATTTATGATCTGCTGTAGGTGGTTGCAGTGGAGGAGGTGGTGGTGGCTGATATGGTTCAGGGGAATGCCCTGCTTGTCGGGCGGAGCAACAAATGGGAGTATTGTCACCTGCCTGACTATTGCTACCTCCTCGAATCATCCTATTTATGTTTCCCAATATGAAGCATCGAGATGAGCAACGTCCATGAATGGGGAAGAAAAGCAAGCAACAAAGCCCGAAAAGAAATGACAAGAAACCAAGGCGAGAAATAAAGGAGAAAGGTTCCAACATAATTATACATAGACGCATACATGAAAGGAAACATCATAACCACTACGACTACACTCATACATGAAAGGAAACATCATGATAGGTACGACTACATTCGTACATGAAAGGAAACATCATGACAGGTACGACTATATTCGTACATCCAAGCATCATGACACCCTCAGATACTTTGGTGATCTAGTGCTCTGCTGGTCCTGTTGGGTCCTCTCCTAACCCGGACTCGGATCCTGAACTAACGACATTGACGGAAACCTCCGGGTTAAAAGTAAAACGATGATGCTGCCTCGAGGGCTCTCCCTCATGGGCGGGTGTTGGATGAATCTGAAGCATAGGGGTTGCGGGAGTAGCAAGAAGTGAAGCCCACTCGATAGGGGTACTGTGGGGAGGCACGGTTGAGGTGCCCGAGTTACTCGAAGGAGTAACCAGGGTAGCTGGCAAGCTAGAAGCTAGGGGAACAATGGGGGTAAACCCTATGGAAGGTGGAATGAAACTGGACCTAGCGGCCACCAAAGCAGTACGAGCACGAGTCAGCTCTTGGGTCAGCTCGTAAATCAGAAGATAGCTAGCAGTGATATAGCGGGAAAGGTGGCTAGAGGGACTATCGCTCACGGATCACTAATAGGGAAACGGACACACCCATCATCGTGCAGGGATGGGTAGTAGTAGAAGCCTGGATGAGTCTACATTTGGATCGCGTTATAGCGTAAATCAATGACAATCTTGAACATAGCAAACTGAACATCCTGAGCGGGTGTAGAAGCGAAACCACTCCTAGAAGAACGGGTGTATGTGCCAGATGTTGAACTACAACACAAGGTAATGACCGCATGATACTAAAATACTGAGGCGGCCAGGCGCTCCCGATACATCTGATACACCTGGTCGTCACCGTGAGGGTTGAGTCGATGCCATACGATTCGAAGAAGGTGCGGCAAAGTGTACGGTGCCAGCTCCAACTGACACGCATACAACACTGGAGCCATCTACACTCACAACCATTAGTCAGTTAGTAATAAAATAAACTATATGCATGCAATGCAGCAAACAAAAGCACACAAGCACGCAGAGCTACTATCTACCATTTGAACCAACGCGTTAGCTGTCGCCCTACAGTCAGCGCGTCTCTGATGCCAATCGTTGTGGCACCCTATCTTAGAGCGAGCCTTGCATTGCCAGCCCAGAGATCAAGTTTTCTGGCAACACACAACAAATTGGTACCGAAATAAAACCGCCTTATTGATACAAGCGGAACATAGGGTTTGATATTACATCAAGTTGTGAGGCCAAGCGGCACACTCGATGCTGCTAAACATATGTACACTATTTAGTAGACATGAGCAGGGGCCTCGACATCATGATAAGACTACACGGCACTGGAATGACGTTGTAGAAGGACTCCATCTCACAGGGACACTAATGTGGACACGGTCTAGACTGTGATGTGATATGCAACTCCAACTCTGGTACGATTTCTCCTGAAACTGGCATGACACACTAGGTTAGTACATTGAATGTACTTGCAAGCTCACACAAACAAAGCAACAATGGCAAACAACAATGATGATATTTAAGCAAGTTTAATGCAAGATTTGACATGCTACTCATGAAGTGATCGTGCTCATAACAGGGCCTTTCAGACCCGCTTACCATCTCAGTTACCTTGTAGCCATGAACCTCATCATACCAAGGTGATCACCTCCGGATCATAGACAAAACCATCTCGATGATCTCAACAACTTCACTAACATAAACAGTGCCACAAGTATTCATTTAGTGTGCAAGTTTAATATTTTTGTTGATTCATGATGTGACCTACTATGAACTTGTGCCCATAACCGAGGACACGGCTATCGATAGATTAAATACACTCTGTAGAGGTTAGCACACTGTACCCACACCACGGAACCCATGGCCTCGGACTCCCATTCGGGTGGACCAACGGTGTTCCGACAGAACCAATCTACTATCATGACACCCTCTCGGCCACTCCGACCAACTCCCCTTTGGGCTAAGTCATGGGTGGCCCCGATGCAACCCCATACATCCAACGGTCATTGTCGTGGCAAAACAATCATCCCAAATGGGGACATGGTACCAAAGTAACTACGGGCACACAAGGTTATACCTGCCTACCGGGCCAGGGTAGCGCCAGCGCATAACCTTCCCTAGTTGGAGGCACCGACGAGAGGCATAATAGTAGACCGAGAAAGGGCCTCCCCATAAAGGCAAATGTGGTTGCACTGGGAAGCTCGATTCGGTGGCACCATGACTCGATCAACAATATGTTTAGGTTGGTTTATTACCAGGTTTCAACCTGCAAATAATTTTACCGAGTCATAGTATGCCATGAAAATGCAATAAACAAACTATGCACCATTTTCAACATAATATCGGTATGGACTAGATCAAGCATAACTTCACTTTACTCTACTACATAAACTTGATTATTCAAATATCATGCTACTGATAGCAGAGAAAGCAGAGCAAGAATTTGCAACTAGCATCAAATGAATTTATATGGAGTTTCTATATGCATTTAAAATAATCATATTCAAGTGAAAATCATAGTTATTGAAATGTCATTCTCAAAAATAGTTGTGATGGCTTGCCTTAGTGCAGAGGAGGGTCGCACTCCCCCTGGTTATCTTCAAGGCAACAAGTTCCTTTTGAAAATATTTAAAATAGAAAAAAGAAAATGTCACATAACATTGTTTGATGCACCAGAAAATATACACAGCAAGAAAAAATGTCATCTTTTGCATGCTGATAGAGGAGTGCAACACAAATCTAATGCAAAAAGAATCATGTCATTTGGACTTGTAGAATAGGAGTTATAGCTGGTCAAAGTTTAGTCGATTTTCTTAATTTAAATTTGATTTTTCAAAAAATCAGAGAGGGGGTGACGTCGAAGGCGTAAACCAGCGAGGCGTCTCCACTCATACCGCTTCGGGAGGCGGCTAAGTGGCTAACAGTGGCCCCCTGCAGTTAGGTTTAGAGGGAGAGGGAGAGAAACAGAGGAGAGGGCGGCTTGTCACCGGTGGTTCTCCAGCAAGGAGAGCTCGGCAACTGCCGTGGAAGGGAGGGGTGGATGCGCAAGGTAACGGTGCACCTGCACGTACCCGAAATGTGGCGAGAGGTGGTCAGACGAGGTCGGCATGTTCGTCTCCAGCGGCTGCAGGGGCGGGGCTCGTCAGAGAGGAAGACGCCAGCGACGTAAGGCTGTTCCAGGGGCACCATCTAGGACCAGTGGACCACCAGGAACACGCCTGAGTAGATAGTGGAGTGGGAGGGGGCAGAGGACTTGGATCGCTGACGAGCAGCGGAGGTGAAAGGCGGCCAGAGGCCCGCCTGGCCTGGCCACGGCTAGCTAAGGAGGTGTGGAGGTTAGGTGTGTGTGATTTGGTGCTCGGAGAGGGGCAGGTCGAGCTCTAATTAAAGGCAGAGGGGAGCGGGATCTTGGGCTCGCCTGAGGGCTCTAGAAGCGACGCTTGGTGATGGCTGGCGCCAGTGAGAGGGGGGAAATACTCCACGGCTCATGCAGCCATTGTGGGCAACACGGACAAGCACAACACATAGGTGGAGACGAGCACAGGGGCACGGGCGCCCTGTGCACTTGGCCCCATCGTGCCCATGCTCGCTGTGGTGAACTCCGGCATCAGCGAGCGGCTGGGGGGTCTAGAGCGATGAGACAAGGGTGGTGGCGCGGTGCGGCAGGCTGAGGCGAGCTCCAACGCGGGCACGAGCGAAACAGAGCCACTTGCGCGACGTATAGCGTGTCGAACACATGCCAGGGGCCTTGTTCTCGCGTGGTCGCCGTGTGAACTCCAGCTACATGATGCGATGAGCATTAAATTCATGTTTGTGGTGTTGTCTTCGCAAGGCTAGGTCGATCCAAGCATCCAAGTTAATGCCAGGCCGACTGGGCGAGTCTGTAGCTTCTTGGCAAGTTTCTGGACAGAAACTTTCGAGCTCAATAGAGAAAATTCTAGAGAGAGTTGAGAGTTGATTTTTGGTGGCTAGGAATTACTCGGGAGGGTAATGAAGCCCTAAAAATTTCAGCTCTGAAGGATCAACCAAAAATGCACTTCCTTCATAACATGCATTTTCTGACCAGAATGAAAAAGATTTTCTGTAGCAAAAATATTCCAAATAACCATGAAATATTTTTGCACAGAGAGGTGTGCCAAGGTCTAAAGAATATTCAGGAATTTTTTTCAGATTTTTGTGGGCAAGAAAAATGAGGGTTGCTTTGGAGTAGAAGCGACTGAATTGTGATTTCAGAGAGAAAATAAATATTTTTCTTAAAAGAAAGATACTCCCAATGTTATATTTGGGTATATCAGAGAGCAAGGGATGGGTTTGGAGGTGAGATGAGTCACTTGGGTGAAAATCAAAGGAATGCCCAAGTGATGAAGTCCAAATGAGTTGATTCAAAAACTCAAATTCAATTCAAAAAGCAATAAAATTCGGAAAAAGAAAGAGGGCAAAAACTAGGGTGTCACACTTCCTGGACCTCGCCCTCGTCCATCGCATTTGTGCTCTCGACATGGCGTGGTCAACATGGTCAACAAACAACAACCATCAAAAGAGGGATGTAAGTTGAGAGGCTGATAGTAGGGACCCACACAAGCAAGTGCCTCCTTATTACGCGAAAATAGTGGGGCTTCTCCGGGTCGTTCCAGTCTGGGGCCTCGCCGTCGTCCACCGCCCTGGTGCTCTCGTGGTGTGGTCAACATGGTCAATGAACGACATCCATCGGAAGAGGACTGTACGTGGAAAGGCTGACAGCTGGCTCCATGGCCGCATGCAAGGAAGTGCCTCCTTATTACGCGCAAAATAATGATTCCTCCACCTGACAGCTGGGACCCCCTGGAAGGGCCTCTGTATTTCGCAAAAAAAAAATTCCTCCCGCTGACAGCTCGGACTCACCAACTATATCTTTGCATGCAAGGAAGTGCCTCCTTATTACGCACAAAAAAATGAATACTCCCCCTACTAGCTGGGACCCACCATAGTGGGAGGCTGACTTGTGGGCCTACTAAGTTGACGTGATGGAGGGCTTTGTCAACTTACTCAATATGAACGATTCTAGCTTCAGTGACTGTATGATATCCATCCAACGGCCGTAGTTCTTCTTCAACCTCTGGTCTTCTTGCTCCAGCCGCCCAAACCAGCGTCGGTCGTGCCGCCTACTCTTGCCTCCCGTGGCCGGCTCTGCTACCGCGCAGGCCTCACCACCCCACCCTACTCCAACCTTTGGCCAGGCCATCCCTCTACTCACCCATAACCCCTATTATTCTGCGACAACGGCAGCCTCACACCGCAGCGAAACCAGTCAACCCTCGTAGTCCTCTCCGTGTGGGCATCCACTGCCATGTCTTCCCCGGCTCTACGTCGTCCCCTTCCTAGGCCTCGCCGTTGTCCACCGCCTTGGTGCTCTCGGCGCGGCGTGGTCAATGTGATCAAGGAACGACTTCCATCAGAAGAGTACTGTACGTGGAGAGGCTGACAGTTGGGTCCATGGCCGCAGCAAGGAAGTGCCTCCTTATTACGCGCAAAATAATGATTCCTCCACCTAACAGCAGGGACCCACCGGACGGGCCACCATATTTCGCAAAAAAAAGTTTCCACCCTGACTGCTGGGACCCACCAGCTACATCTTTGCACGCAAGGAAGTGTCTCCATATTACGGGCAAAAAATATGATTCTCCCCCTGACAGCTGGGACCCACCAGCTATATCTTCGCATGCAAGGAAGTGCCTCCTTACCTCCCTAACGGCTGGGACCCACCCGGTCGAACCGTATGTAGGGTCGTCTGCCTGGTTGCGAACGTGTACATACATACTGGTCGATCGGTCTGTCTGCAGGCTGCAGCGATGAACTGTGGCCGAGTAAGGAAGGGCACGTGTCGTAGTAGAGGCGCGGACGTAGCATGTCACGCAGTCCCTTCTATATTGTGTACACGTACATACGGCTAGAGTGCAGGAAAGTAAATACAACCACATACGTACATACGGGCGGGGTCTCGAATGCCTACTCGCGCATATGTACGGCCAGGGCTCGTGTACATGGAGACGCAGCAGAGAGCGGCGATGGCGTCTTGTTCTTCGGCAGCCAACCGGCTGGGTCGGAACGGAGAAACTGTGTCGTGTTCATCGGGAGGCAACGGAATGGGTCATGTTCATCGGGAGCCAATCGGCTTGGACAGAATAGCCGAAACAAGGTCTGGTGTACCGCAGAACAGAGGAAATGGCCTTCTGTTCGACCGCCTACGGTCGAAACAGGATCCTGTTCACTAGGAGTGGTCTGGCGTACCGCAAAACGGAGGAAACGGACTTCTCTTCGACCTCCTATGGTCGAAACGGGGTCCTGTTGCTAGAGGGGGTGGCGTACCGCAAAACAAAGGAAATATACTTCTTTTTGACCTCCTATGGTCGAAACGGGGGTCCTGTTCATCGGGAGGGGTGTGGCATACTGCAAAACGGGACTCCACGGGCTACTATCCATCCACTGTCTACTGCCTCGCTCCAGCCTCCACGGGCTACTATTCATCCACCGTCAACCTCCTCCTGCCTCCAGCTGTGACTGTTCATCCATGACCTCTCCCTCCTACCTCCACCGGCTACTGTTCTCCATGGGCTCCTGTTCATCCAGCCTCCATCGGCTACTGTTCAACCTGCCCTCCACCAGCTACTGTTCAACCAGCCCTCCACGGGGTCCTATTCATCCACCACCAACTGGCTCGATCGAGGTCATGTTCATCCAGCGGCAACGGACTCTACTACCACAGGGTCCTGTTCATCCAACCCCCACCGAGAACTATTCACCCAACCCCCAACAACACTCACTGTTCATCAAGAGGCATCAGGTTCCATCGGCTTCAGTTAGCAGCAGTAGCGAAGGAATCGCTCGATCGAGTTCAGTTAACAGCCAGGGATCAATTGATCGCTCGGGTTCAGTAACGCGTAGCCAGTGTAATCGCTCGGGTTCAGTACGTGAACGCCTCGCTCGGGTTCAGTTAGAGCCCAATGCCTTGCACCCACACGCGTACGTGTACGAGAGAAATGTGCAATCCCTCCATGCATTGCTCGTCCCCAACCACCCACTGTAACAGGGAACTCCCCGATATTTTCCTCGCCCTCACTTCTACCATGGTTTTTTCGTCATGGACGACCCAAAGAATGTCATGCAGCTGCTTCTCCGGCCCGCCCAGGACGAAAAGCCCATTTGTTGTCATGATTTTTTGTCATATAAGTAGGAGCCCACCACATCTATGATGACATCGGGTTTTGTCACAATTATCGTCATAGAAGTGTCATAAGCATGACAGGAAAAAAAATTGTTCGGCCCAAAATTTCACGGATGTGTCTTTTGTTGTAGTGTCCTAAACCATTGAGCTTGGCGAAGCCCTGCAGAATAGTTTCACCACCACCATCACCATGTCGTCGTGCTGCCAGAACTCATCTACTACTTCGCCTCTCTTGCTGGATCGAGAAGGCGAGGACGTCATCTAGTTGAATGTGTGCTGAACATGGAGGTGTCATGCGTTCGGTACTTGATCGGGATGGATCGTGAAGGTGTATGACTACATCAACCGCATTGATAAATGCTTCCGCTTAGTGATCTACAAAGTTATGTAGATGCTCTCCCCTCTCGTAGCTATGCATCTCCATGGATAGATCTTGCGTGTGCGTAGAATTTTTTTTGTTTTCCATGCAATGTTCCCCAACACCCCCTCCCAATTCCCCAATCATACAGCATGGGTGCCAAATCACCTTCTCCCCAGCTGCGAAACCTCAGGCCCACCACACCAAATTCACCGCCGCCCTCCTCCCCAATGTCGGAGTCGTTGTCCGTTTGTCGTCGTGCACTGGGTCGTGTGGCTCTTACTCTGTGATGCACGAGTTGCCTCGATGATGATCGCGTGAACCGTATCGGAGCTGATTCACCCGCGCCATTGTGCATGGCGCTAGAGCGTCTCCAACTTTGGACGCATCTAGGGCCCAGGCACTGCTTCCCTGTAGCCATCGACCATCGCGACATATCTGCTTTCTTGCTGCCGGGAGCCACTACAACCGCGTCGGCCTCACCGACTCGGCAGCTGGAGCTGCCTACTTCACCGGGACACAAGATAGGTCATACACTCATCTTAAATGACTTTATTTAGGCGTCATCCGCCTGAATTTTTATTCTGGGCCAGTCGATTCCCAATGGGAAGCACCACCCCTTGAGGCGGAGGAGCTCCTAGGCTGCCGATTGGCTGGGCAGGTAGTGCCTCGGTGTCTATCGTAGGGGTCTGGGGCACAAGTTCACCGCGGAAGCAGCGCTTAGGTGGCTATCTTAGAGTTGGGTGGGTTGAAGGTACTGCCGCCACCAGATCTGGATGACGGCGAGTCTTTGTGGTTTGGACGGGGGCGGTGCAACTACGGCAGTGCGGTGGGGCAGGGGCAGGGTTATGGTTGGATCTCTCATGACCAGGGACGACAGAGGCGGACTGCTCTGCCGGTGGTCGCTCGCTCTTCGTGGAAGATTCTGAATAGTGTCAGCCGGGAGGCACAAGACGGCCATCAAGCCATCCGGCGTAGATCGAACAATACCAAAATAAAATAAAATCCTCTCATACCTTATTATTTATCTCTTGGGGTATTTCTTCGTATCAGAGATATGTGTCGTTCTTAACATTATGCATTTTCTGCATCTTCAGCCACACCGTCTTCCTTCTCACAACAACTGCTCCAACAAGGGAAGCATACACCAGAAGGGAGCTATAGTCCCCATTCAACAGTTCCCTGCATCGAATGTGTGTGCCCGACATGGACAGCCACAGCAACTGCAGATCCATCGACAAGTGAGCACATGATGCTCACTCCTATGGATGGCGGCCAGATAGGTTGTACCATCATCTTACTTGTGTGCAACATTTATGGCTTCATTATTCATCTAAGCATGGAAAATAGATTATCACATGTCACTATATATTCATGTTGATCTCTTAAGAGTCTTGTTCAGGTTAACAATGTTCCATATTTCAGATAAGAGACTTGTTCTTTAGGTAACGTTGTCCCATAATTATGATCCATCAGCCAATGTTATCCTACAGGCTGGTGATTATACCACTTATAGTATTACCTATGTTGTTGTTTTTTAATACTTTAGTTAATCTCGAGTATAAACAATACATATTTTATAGCTTTCATCTGTGTTCTCCCTTTAGTTTTTGAGACTTGTTGCTGCTAGTTAAGTCTAGTCCTACTATTTATGTCGTCTCTTACAGGCACTCATTACATAAATCTAACTACTAGTTGTCTTCCATGCATGTCAGATATAATTGCACGCACTGGTATATCCACAAGAACCTTACAGAGCAATGTAATGGCTAACAAACTTAACGTCAATGATACCCAATATGATGGAACATATAAAGGCAGTTCTTCAGAAGACTTGCAGAAAGATGATGAATCCTATTCACCCAACAAGGTCCTTGCTCTAGCTTGGCCCGTGATACGGGTACAGCATGCATATAATGTCCTGGAGTGCATCTACTCTGTTCCAATGCCATGTGCTTAGCCTGCTGATCATGCATGTAAATATGTCATGTCTTCCTGTTTTTTGGTACCTATTCCATTCATGATAAAATATTTTCAAATTCAAGTATTGTCATTCTACTCTGTCGCAATGTCATCTGCTTATTTTGGACATCATGCTTCTGAATATCTTATGCATTGTTATTCATCGGTATGTACTCCATTTGTCTACCATACCATGTTTTTTTACATTGAAGTGATGTTCTAGTGGTCTGTTGCAATTCCATCTTAGTTTACCAATCCTACACGCATATGCCTTAGTGTTTTTCTGTATGTATTCCGCTATCATACAGTTTTACATTCAACTAGTGTTTTTTATACTCGGTTGTCATGTCATATCCCTAGCTCTTACATCATACTCCCTCCGTTCGGATTACATGTCGCAGAAATGGATAAAAATGATGTATCAAGAACTGAAATACACCTAGACACATCCATTTATTTCTGGATGGAGGGAATACATGGTAATATGTCATGCCTTTCTATTCTTCAGTACCTATTCCATCTATCTACCGTAGCATGTTTTATAATTGAAGCACCATTCTTCTATATAAGGCATGCAAGGGGAAGACGGCTATGTTAGAATCTGAAGGGTTAAAACAAGGTCTTCGCAAAAGATCCAAACACCAAGAGATAGTAATCCAACTCCAGTGTTCATAGATACTTCTCCAGCACAGAGAAACCCAACTCCTACTAATAATAAGCAGATTCCAATGGTCAAAGAACTAGTCCGCTCTAGTCTAGCAAAAATATGTCAACTCCTTTCTAAGAAGCGTGTGTGTATCCTCACATCATGAAATTTTACAGCATTCATATCATATTTTCTACATGTTTCTTACCCATCTCTTTTAGAAAATAAGCTTAAAGGATAGAAGACTTTCTAAACTGGGATCGTGTTCGAGGAAAGTATCTTACGGGAATTCTTTGTGCTCCAATGTTGATGTAAGTACCTATTGTATATCACTATATTTTTACATCAGCATGTATTTTTTAATCGGCGTGAATCCAACATTTATCTTATCTAAATTTACTTTAGCAAAATGTGTAATTAAAGGCGACAATGTTGATTTTTGTAAGGAAAATTGCATGGTAGTTTTGCGTACTGAGCTGCATGAGTGTACTATCTCATATCATGCACATTACTAAATTGTAGTGTTGTTCTAGTTGCCCAATTGTTCATTGTGTCAATGTTGCTTTCCTATTACCTTCCCTGGCTGATGATAGTTGTGCCATATTGTGTTAATTTGGTGTAGGATGGTGTGGTCTGATTGCCCAAACGTTCATTGTGTCAATGTTGCTTTCCTATTATCTGACCTGGCCAATGATAGCAATGCTAGTGTGTTAATTTGGTGCAGGTTGTTGAAGATAAGAAGACAAACTCTGAAAAAGCAAGGTAGCAGCATTATTTCTTTTCCAATAAATCTAGGCCAGGTAATATGGCAATAACTCTTGATTAATCTGTTCGGTTCCCCTCCTAATTTATGTTATGATGCAGTGGTCGAGACACTCTCCACTATCAATAATACAAACCTACCAAAATCGCGATCTGAATCTGTTCAGTTTCCTCTGTCTCGAATCCAAAGGAAAAAATGTATGTTTGTGAATCAATTACTAGCTAAAGCAATGATGGAAATCATGCAGGAATTAGAGGTGCACATTCTTGCACAACAACAATGGATCAATGTTTTCAGAGACAGTGTAGAAAAGAAGTAAGAACTTGCTCACATGCTTATGGGCGTCATCACGCTGAGGTTGCAGATTGTGAGGTTGTAGATCGTTAAATTCTATTCATTTATTTGCACTGGCATCAATCTTTGATTGACCAGTGGATGTAATTTCCTGTAATATATGCTGGATGTGCTACGTTTTTCCTTGTATTATGTACATTTTCTTAGCGCGCCTCGCATTCCAGCCAACTGGTCGCTAGGAAGCCAAAAAGGCCGTGAAATTAATAGCTAGCACGAACCATCATGGGCCCTATATAAAGGATTGCAGCCCACTGCCCTTAATTAATGGGCTCCACTAATGGGTTCACAGGGGCCAAAATTCTCATAGGCCTTTGATTGATTGATTTTGGTCTTGTCCATAAATGCTCGTCATAATGGGCTCAAATTATAGCTGGGCCAAAATTGACTTTGTCTAATTGGGACTACAGACATGTTCGATCTTTAGTGAGTCCATTAAGTTGATGGGCCGTAACCAGGCCGAAAGCTCTATTGGACCGCCTAATTGAAACGAGCCAACAGTTAATGCTTGGCCCAGTTACCTCTCGGGTCGTTAACGGGCCGACATCAAAGCAAGCAATAAGTGGGCCCGTTCGATTTCAAGGGCCGTTAACACGCCGATACTAAGGTCGGGTTATATATGGCCCAACTGTATTGTGGGCCTTCAGCAGGCCGAAAGAGACAACGAGCTCATACTGGACCATGAAGAGCATGGGACGCTAAGAGATCGTAAGTCAGGTCGGACTGTATATGGCCCAACTGTGTTGTGGGCCTTTAGCAGGCCGAAAGAGAAACTAGGCTGGTATTCGACCATGAAGAGCATGGGTCGTTAAGAGGCCAAAACTCATGTCTGAATACAAATGGCCCAACTCCTTTATGGGCCGTTAACAGGCTGAAAGACACACCGGGCTAGAAATTGGCCCAACACTTAAATGGGTCGCTAAAAGGCCAAAAGACGTACATCCTAAAAACTGGCCCATCCCTTGAATGGGCTATTAACAGGCCAAAACTACGTCGGGTCAATATTGAGCCCAAATATATAGCGGGCTGTTAACGGGCTCGAACTAACGATGGGCTACAATGGTGTCAAATAGTTAATGGATCGATGACAGGCCGAATTGGCACATCTTGTATGGACTGTGGGCCTAAATGGACTAGACACAAGTAGGCCCTATATGAGCGGGCCTGCTAATTTTGACTGGCCCGGCCTCTTTCACCTAAATGGGCCACTATTGGGCCTTGCCACATGTCAATGTATCATAAGCGCCTCCCGTACAATGAGTGGATGACATCTGTCCCAACATTGAGCCGACACATGGATCCTCCGGTGAATGAGAATTTTACACGTGGAAAATCCCCATTGGTTCGGTCTGTTAACGGGTTATCGGATCCAAACCAGAACCTGGTAGCTTAACGGCGACCCATTACAGTGGATGCCACATGTCGGTTACCCTTGACGAAAACACTTCCATGGCACACCATTTATCGTCGTGGAAGTGGACACTTCTGTGATGATAATTTTGGTATTATCATGGAACACTTCTACGACAGCACAGGTATGACTATCTTGATTCTGTCATAAAATCGTCATGGATGTACATGCATGGTAGAAAACATGACCTACTGTGACAAACATGTATCATCACAGAAGTGTATTTTTTGTAGTTCATGGATATGAGTTCACAGTTCGGTTCATTAACCAAGAAGATCGCTCCTTTTTATGGCCAAACTTGGATAAACTTTGTCAAGTGTTACGGACTGAAAGTTGGCACACCAATGATTATGGAAATAGCAGAACCTAGTCTTATCTTCCCGATGACTTTCCACCCCGATGTCGTTCCAGCGGTTCATCCATGTTAGTTTTGTATCTGGTTCTTGCATGTTGCCTCTTTTACTTTGCAATCTTCCTATTATGTCTAGCTGATCACAATTTGACTTTAGAAGTAGCAACAATGTGTGATTCCCTTCTCTCACAATGATGCTACTTCTAACTAATATTTTTTATAATTGGTGAAACGCATAGGTTATTACAAAGTGCAGGACACAACTCATCTGTTATTTGATCAGAACTCAACCGTTACTGATAGCACCGAAGTTGATTGGGACAACACCCACCATTTCCTACACTTTATTTATCATCTTGAGGACCTGTGGGGCATTTCAATGGTGGAAGGCCACGTGGGATATGTGTGCCACTGGTGCACACATTGAACAGGTCCAACTGTGTCAAGAAGCAGATGGTATGAGCTATTTTCTGTTATATATATTGTTCATAAACTCTTGCTTATCCACAGTTTTACAACAGTGTTCTTCTTGAAACAGAAACTGTCCAGTTTTATTATTCCTATACAGATGCCTGGCCATGGTCGAGTCAGACTTGCGCTTCGTCGCAACATGATGTTTATGTCGACCTACTGCATTTCCCTTAGAGGTGGAAAGATATGTATTTATGGGTGGTCTCAAATAATGAAGGCTCGTCGATCTTGGAGAATAGGACAGAAGGTTATGTTCATACTTTTCCATGGCTCTGAAGCAAATATCCTGTTTATTGACCACATTGCGAGATGAAGCCATTTTCAGAAAGTTGTGGATGTTGCGGGGTGGCACCTGGGCCTTGTCATGGGGCTTGGTAGCCTCACCTTTGTTAACTGTAGGCAAAGTAGCACTCTTCGAGGTGTGCCTTATACAGTTGAACTTGTATAAGTACTCATACTGCTTTCATATTCTGAAGTGCTCCTACTGCTTTTAGTTAAGGTTGTTAAGTACTCCTGCTGCTTGTACAGTCTATCGTATTACTTCACTCTCTTCTTCCTCCCGCCACCAAAACCAAACTGCTACCAACGTGGCCACCTCCTCCCGCCTCCCACGGCTAGCTGCAACTTTGCGCACACATCGCTGCCCCACCGCCTCATAAATCGTTAACGATGATGTCAGCCCCACCCCACACCCGAACTAGTCAACCCTCATAGTCCCCTTCGCCCGCGACTTCACTGACACATCTTCATCGGCTCCAGTTCGTTTGCGTCTGAGGCCTCGCCGTCGTCCTCTGCGTGCCTTGGTGCGCTTGTTGTAGCACTGCCGTCTGGCGTTGTCAACATGATCAACAAATGAGAGGAATCAGGAGAGGACTGAACATGGAGAGCATGACAGTAGGGATCTACCATGTACATGACCGTACGCAAGCAAGTGCCTCATTGTTACAAGCAAAAAAGAAAATGCTTCCTCCTAGTGGTTTGCTGACATCTGGGACCCACCACATTGTCAGCGTATAGTCAATAGACAAGAGAACTGCACAAGAGCGGCTGACACCTGGGACCTAGCAGCTCGAGCAATTTTTTTTGTTATTGTTGAGACGGAGCAGGGTATCAATTGGGTTGTGGCCCATCTAGCCAAGGCTCATATTTTATGTTTACCTCATGACCAGCCCACCTATTTTTTTGTGAAAATGGCTATCCCAGTTTTTTTCAGGTGAATACCCAATCCAAGCCAACCAAACCCAGGCGAACTTGTTTTTCTCTGCCGTATTGGGCTGCAAATCTTAAAAGTAATATCAAATGGGCTATAAAAATAAAAAAACACAACAAATAGGAAATTACTTTCAAATTTTTTTGATTTTTTTTACATTTTCGGGTTACAAATTTCATTGGGTTATAACCTAATTTATATATTTTTTGAAGATAATTTAAATTTGGCTCGACATTTTGGGATTAAAAATAGTTTGGACCCCCACTGAAATATGTGAAATTTTGTTCAACTTTTTAACCCTGGTCCTGGCCAACAAAAAGAAAATGGACTGCAATAAATTGCATAAGAATTTGCAAATGGCTGTAAATTATTAAAAAAATAGCAAATGGGTTGTATGTTGTCCACCACAGATTGGGAGGTTGACTTGTGGGCCTATTAAGTTGACGCATATGCAAGAATTTTTTACTTATCATATATTAGTTAATAAACGATTCTAGAAGAAGTGGCCATTGGTTGTCAATCCAACGGTTGTCGTGCTGGTTCAATCTCTCATCTTCTTGCTCCAGCTGCCCAATCCAGCGTCGGCGGGACTGCCTGCTCTCGCCTCTCGTGGCCGGCTCTGCTGTCGTGCAGACCTTACCGCCCCCTCCTACTCCCACCGCTGGCCAGGCCATCTCTCTACTCACCCACACCTCATGTTATTCTCCAGCGACGCATGCCTCACATCACAGCCGAACTAGTCAACCCTCGTACTCCCCTCAGTGTGGGCATCCACTGTTGTGGCTTTGCCGGCTCTGGGTCATTCCCTTGGGCCTCGTCGTCGTCCACCGCATTGGTGCTCTTGGGGCGGCGTGGTCAACATGGTCAACAAACGACAGCCATTAGAAAAGGGATGTAAGTGGAGATGCTGACAGTAAGAGCCCACATGGTCCATGGCCGCACGCAAACAAGTGCCTCCTTATTACATGAAAAAAATGATTGCTCCTCCTAATAGCTGGGACCCACCAGCTATATCTTCGCATGGAAGGAAGTGCCTCCTTTTTACATGAAAAAAATTATTCCTCCTTATGACAGCTGGGACCCACTAGATTTGGAGGCTGACTTGTCATCCTACTAAGTTGACAAAGCCCTACTTAGTTAACAAACGATTCTAGCAACAACAACCGTTGGATGCTTCTTCAATCTGTGATCTTCTTGCTCTGCCGCCCAAACCAACGCCGGAGGGACCGCCTGCTCTTGCCTCCCGTGGCTGTTGTGTCACCGCTCAGGCCTCACCGCCCATCCTACTCCCATGCTAGTCAGGCCTTCCCTCTACTCACCCACACCTCCTATTATTCTCTGGCGACGACAGCCTCACACCGCAGTCGAACCAGTCAACCCTTGTACTCCCCACCGCGTGGGCATATACTGTCGTGTCTTCCCCGGCTCTGCATTGTTCCCTTCCAGGACTCATCATTGTCCACATGCTCTCGGCGCAGCATGGTCAACATGGTCAACGAACAATAGCCATCGGGAGAGGACTGTACGCGGTGAGGCTGACAGCTGGACCCACCAGCTACATCTTCGCACGCAAGGAAGTGACTCCTTATTACGTGCAAAAAAATGATTCCTCCTGCTGATAGCTGGGAGCCAACAGCTATATCTTTGCATGAAAGAAAGTGCATCCTTATCCTCCCTGGCAGCTGGGTCCCACCTGGTCAAAGCGTATGTAGCGTTGTCTGTCTGGTCGTGAAAATGTACGTACATACTGGTCGATCAGTCTCTCGGCAAGGATAACATGTGGCCGAGTAAGTAGTGGCACATGTCGTACTAGAGCCCCTGGCTTAGCGGTTCAGGCAGTCCCGTCTAAATTTTGTACACATACATATAGCCACAAAGCAAAAAATACAGCCACATACATACATATGGGCGGGGTCTCGTACGGGTACTCACGCATACGTATGGCCAGGCTCGTCTACATGGAGAGGCAACGAACGGCAGCAATGGCATTCTATTCATCGGCAGCCGACCTGCTAGGTCTGAATGTGTCATGTTCATTGGGAGGCAACCGACTGGGTCGGAATGCGTCCTATTCATCGAGAGCCAACCGGCTTGGAAGGAATAGCCGAAACAGGGTCATGTTCATCGGAAGGGGTCTGGTGTACCGCAAAACAGAGTAAACGGACTTTTGTTCAACCGCCTACAATCGAAATGGGGTCCTATTCATCGAGAGGTCTGTGGCATACCGCAAAACGGACGAAACGGACTTCTCGCCAACCGCATACGGTCGAAATGGGGTCATGTTCATCGGAAGGGGTCTGGTGTACCAAAAAACAGAGGAAACGGACTTCTCTTCGAGCGCCTACAGTCAAACGGGGTCCTGTTCATCGGGAGGGGTGTGGCGTACCGCAAAACATAGCTCCACATGCTAATTTTCATCACCGTTTACTACCTCCAGCCTTCACAGGCTACTATTCATCCACCGTCGACTTCCTCCAGCCTCCATTGGCTACTGTTCATCCAGCCTCCATGAGGTCCTGTTCATCCACCCCCAACCGAGTGTGGGTGTGGTGGCCTCCTCGACATCCTGTTCATCCAATGGCAACCGTCTAAAACCACGGGGTCCTATTCATCCAACCCCCACCGATAGGGTTGGGGCATACGAGCGGGCGGCAGCAATGGGAACTATTCATCCACAGCCAACCAACCAGCTCGACCCACCACGTCTCGACTCATACGTATCGCGCACGCGGTAGCAACAGGCACTATTCATCAAGAGGCAACCCAACACCGGCTAGCTACGTCTCGCACGGGGGCTCGATCGGCTTCAATAAGCAACAAGAAGGATCTGTCGAGTTCAGTTAACAACGAAGGAACTGGTTGGGTTCAGTTAGCAGCGAAGAAATCACTCGGGTTTAGTTAGCAGCGAAGGGGTCGACATATCGGCTTCGGTACATAGTGGGATTGATCGCTCGTGTTAAGTACGTAGCTAGTGCAATCGCTCAGGTTTAGTAAGTGAATGCCTCGCTCGGGTTCAGTTAACAAACGCCTCGCACACATGCGCGCACGAGAGAAACGCGTAAACCACACTACATCGATCGCTCGGCCCCGAGCACCCACCGTAACCGGGAACTCTTCGAAATTTTCCTCGCCCTCACTTCTACCATGATTTTTTACGTCATGGACGGCCCAAAGAATGTCATGCAGGTGCGTCTCCGGCGCGCTGAGGACGAGAAGCCCATTTCTGTCATGATTTTTTGTCATAGAAGTAGGAGCCCACCACATCTATGACAGTACATATTTTTGTCACAATTATCGTCATAGAAGTGTCATATCCATGACAGAAAAAGTTTCCGTCCGGGTCATAATGTCACAGATGTCTCATTTTTTGTAGTGACATGGTTCTGGCGCGTACGAAAACCATTAGGGAAATGGTGATGCGGCAATGATCAAAAGTGGCATGATGGTCTTCCAAAGACTTTTCCTTTTACTTTTTGTGTGAGCGGGCCGATAGAGTGATGGATGGTGACTATCACGGCATCAACGTGCATGTATTCTCTTGATATGAAGGGGATGTTTGGATGATGCCCCAACCAGTGTGACGCCCGGGTAATTAGACTACAGTAATCCCGCGTTAATGTCGCCACGTCACCTTGGATACTATTGCTAATCTCGCGCTAGATCAAAAACCGGTCCAAAATATTCATAGTTAAAATCAAGTCAAACAGTTAAAGTTTTCAAAAGTCAAAACTAAAATGTTCTTAACATGACTATTAATTCATAAGGCATATTGGTGGAGAAACCAACGCTTTACAAAATGTTTAAATGTACTAAACTAATTAAATCATTAGCTAAAACCATTAATTAAATGCCTTTTATGTTTTGAAAATTTATAAACTAAATTATTTTGGGTTGAAACCTTTTGTGGTTGTGACATAAGTTGTAACATCAATTTAGGTGCCACTTTGGTATTTTGTTAATACTAAGATAATTAGGAACTAAATGAAAACAGTAAAGTAAAAATACAAAGGGGGGGGAATTCAAAACCAAAAACAAAAGAGAGTAAAAGCGCCCCCCCCCCCCCGCTGGGCTTCGGCCCACCAGGCCGCTACCCGGCCGGCCCATCCCACAACCCCCCTGGCCTATATGGCCTCACCCCTGAAACCCTAGCCCCCACGCACCACTCCCCCCCCCCCCGTCGCCCCACGTTCCCCCACTCCCCACTCCCCCTTCCCCCGATCCAGAATTGGATCGGGGCGCTCGACGCCGCCGCCGCTCGGAGGCGCCCGAACCCGCGCCCCGCCGCGCCTCCGTCCGTCCCTGCCGGCTCCCGTCGCTCATCCTCGCCCCCTCTCTTCGCTGGACGCCGTCCACGCACGTCGCCGCCGTCCTCTTCGCTCGACGCCGTCGCCAAAGACCAACACGCCGGCCTGCTTCCTCCTCCCCATCGGACTGCCTCCCCGTCGCCGGCCGTCCCCGTCTCCCTCCTCACGCCCGCTGCCTAGTCCCTACGACCCGCTGTGAGCCCCGCTTCCTCTCCTCTTCACCCCACGACGCGCTCACCGCGGCCGACGCACCGGCCACCGCCCCGCGCGCCCATGGCCACCGCGCTGTCCGCGCCCACCAGCGTCGTCCGGCTTCCGCGCCCGTGGTCACCCCCGACGCTGCACGCCCGTTGGCCGCCCACCGCGCACACGCGCACCACCCCGGCGCCTGCAACGTCCCGACCTGCAGCCACCCGCTCCTGCTGGCTGCACTACTGCCTGCAGCTGCGCCCCCCCGCTGCCTCACCTCCGCTCGCAGCCCTCCGCCGTTCGCTGCCCCCACCGCGGCTGCGCTCTGCCTCGCCGGCGCCGCGCCGCTGGCCGTGCCCGAGGCCAGCTCCCGGGTTCCCCCGATCGGGCGCCCGCAGCGCCCAGCGCCCCTGCCCGTTCGGGTTGCGCCCGTAACCTGCACACCCGCAAAGGCCCCTGGGGCCTATGACAAGTGGGCCCCTGCCCAGAACGTTTTATTAAAAAAAAGGAATTAAAATTAATAATAATAAAAATAATTAATTAATTAATTAATTAAGGAATTAATTAAGTTAATTAATCATAATTAGATTAATCAAATTAACTAATTAGTCTAATTAAACTGTGATTAGTTTAGCTAAAACCTGATTAGCCTAAACAGGGTATGACAGGTGGGCCCCGCTGGACCCACATGTCAGTTTGACCAGTCAACGCCCCTGTTGACTGCTGACGTCATGCTGACGTCATGATGACGTCAGCAAACACTGTTTTGGATAAGGTTGGATTTAAATGAATAAATAAAATCAGAAAATGATTTAAATCTTTAGAAAATCATATCTTTTAATCCGTAACTCGGATGAAAATACTTTCTACATGAAAGTTGCTCAGAACGACGAGACGAACCCGGATACGCAGCCCGTTCGTCCACCACACACCTCTAACATACCAAACACGCAACTTTCCCCCTCCGGTTCATCTGTCCGAAAACGCGAAACCCCGGGAATACTTTCCCGGATGTTTCCCCCCTTCGTCGGTATCACTTACTACCGCGATTGGGCACACCTAGCATCGTTACTTGTCATGTCATGCATCGATATGCATTTGTTTGCATTGTATTCATTGCTTCTTCCCCCTCTTCTCTCCGGTAGACTACGAGACCGACGCTGCTGCTGCCCAGTTCGACTACGGAGTTGACGACCCCTCCTTCTTGCCAGAGCAACCAGGCAAGCCCCCCCTTTGATCACCAGATATCGCCTACTCTTCTCTATACTGCTTGCATTAGAGTAGTGTAGCATGTTACTGCTTTCCGTTAATCCTATTCTGATCCATAGCCTGTCATTGCTGCTACAGTCATTGATACCTTACCCGCAATCCTAAATGCTTAGTATAGGATGCTAGTGTCCATCAGTGACCCTACACTCTTGTCCGTCTGCCATGCTATACTACTGGGCTGTGATCACTTCGGGAGGTGATCACGGGCATATACTATATACTTTACACTGTTACATTACCTGTGATACTGTTCGGAGTTGGGGGCTGAAGGGGCAGGTGGCTCCATCCCGGTAGAGGTGGGCCTGGGTTCCCGACGGCCCCCGACTGTTACTTTGTGGCGGAGCGGCAGGGCAGGTTGAGACCACCTAGGAGACAGGTGGGCCTGGCCCTGTTCGGCATTCGCGGATACTTAACACGCTTAACGAGATCTTGGTATTTGATCTGAGTCTGGCTACTGGCCTATACGCACTAACCATCTACGCGGGAGTAGTTATGGGTATCCCGACGTCGTGGTATCAGCCGAAGCACTTCTGACGTCAGCGACTGAGCGGCGCGCGCCGGGTTGGACTGCGTTAACGCAACTTCCTTTGTAATGGAGGTTGCTAGGTCTGCTCACCGGCCGCGTACGCAACGTGCAGGTGTGCTATGGGCGATGGGCCCAGACCCCTGCGCGCTTAGGTTTAGACCGGCGTGCTGGACCTCTCTGTTGTGCCTAGGTGGGGCTGCGACGTGTTGATCTTCCGAGGCCGGGCATGACCCAGGAAAGTGTGTCCGGCCAAATGGGATCAAGCGTGTTGGGTTATGTGGTGCACCCCTGCAGGGAAGTTAATCTATTCGAATAGCCGTGATCTTCGGTAACAGGACGACTTGGAGTTGTACCTTGACCTTATGACAACTAGAACCGGATACTTAATAAAACACACCCTTCCAAGTTCCACAGACAACCCGGTGATCGCTTTTCTACAGGGCGACGAGGAGAGGATCGCCGGGTAGGATTATGCTATGCGATGCTACCTGGAGATGCGCTTGGAGATGCTACCTGGATATGCTACTTGGAGATGCTACTTGGAGGACTTCAATCTACTCTCTTCTACATGCTGCAAGACGGAGGCTGCCAGAAGCGTAGTCTTTGACAGGATTAGCTATCCCCCTCTTATTCTGGCATTCTGTAGTTCAGTCCACTGATATGGCCTCCTTAAACATATACCCATGCATATGTAGTGTAGTTCCTTGCTTGCGAGTACTTTGGATGAGTACTCACGGTTGCTTTCTCCCCCCTTTTCCCCCTTCCTTTCGTCCAGGAGCCAGGCGCCACCGTCGACGACGACCCCTACTACACCGGAGGTGCCTACTACTACGTGCAGCCCGCTGACGACGACCAGGAGTAGTTTAGGAGGATCCCAGGCAGGAGGCCTGCGCCTCTTTCGATCTGTATCCCAGTTTGTGCTAGCCTTCTTAAGGCAAACTTGTTTAACTTATGTCTGTACTCAGATATTGTTGCTTCCGCTGACTCGTCTATGATCGAGCACTTGTATTCGAGCCGTCGAGGCCCCTGGCTTGTATTATGATGCTTGTATGACTTATTTATGTTTTAGAGTTGTGTTGTGATATCTTCCCGTGAGTCCCTGATCTTGATCGTACACATTTGCGTGCATGATTAGTGTACGATTGAATCGGGGGCGTCACAAGTTGGTATCAGAGCCGACTGCCTGTAGGAATCCCCTTTCCAACTCCTTGGCCGAAGTTGAGTCTAGCCATTGCAAAACTTTTACTAACATGGCTGTGTGGCCTATGGGCCCACGTCGCCATTGGGTGGTATTAGGATCTTTTATTCCTCGACCTATACTCTGGGACTCTGATTTCTCTTCTATTCGGGTTAAATGAATTTTGCTAAAATCTAACATTAGGATCTCGTTATCACTTTCACCCGGAGAGCCCCTTATTAATGATGATCGTCTGCGGCACGTGAAGACCCTGAAGATACTCTCCGTTGTTAACCCGAGAACTTATGTTCATCGCATTTGCAATTCCCCTTCCACCGTCTACCCTTATGGATAACTACTTGCAGTTGTTATTCTTACATTCATCCCCAGTTGGTCTTGTTATTACCAGATACCTCGAAACACTCGTCGTTGTCTCGATAATCCTTTGAGCTTATCGCCTTGCTATTCCTTGTCACCTGAATACCCCTATGGATAATTCTCGCACTTATCGAGTATCCGCTCATCCCCCAGTTGTTCATGTGTTTCACAGTGGTCTTCGAAATACTATTTGATCCTCCACAAATCCTTAATAGCTTATTGCTCTGCAATACTTGTCTGCTTGCATTATGGATGCTTTCCATATGTCTGGCAATATTCGTTAGTATCCTTAGGCATCGTCATTTTGATCCTATTGATTCAGCATGTGTGCGAATGCACACAATCATCTATCAACCCTTCTAAATTATCCTTCCGGCTCAGACATCATTTTTGAACATGAGCTGGTTCTCGACCAATCAATTGCCGTCGGTTGTGCCCCTAAGTCTATTGAACTTATCTATCCTTGGTCAGAGCGTCTGCTTCTGATCCTTTGTTTTGGAAATCATAATTCCTTTGTTATCTAAGCATCAAATTATTCAGTTGTCCTATAATATGATGCCCGTGCATTCTTTCTTCCTCTGATTGAGTACCGATACTCACATCAGCTCCGTTGTGGATCGCCCGATCCATTGTTGGATTTTACCTGACAACGCCCTTCATATTCAATAACCTTGTGAGCCTTTCCTCTGATACATAATGCCTTTGGTAAATTGTATCCTCTGCTTTCTCAACCATGCTCTGCTTTCGAGCTGGTGATATCTACTATTGAAGCTTGTGGTATATATTTCCACGATAACCTGATGGGTTGAACATATGCCTTCTCTAAAACGTGTGAACCTGAAAGTTTTCACGAGTCATACACTCCTGGTATTATACCAGATAAAATTTCAACACTACAACTTCCTCGAAAGTGAGAAGTGGATGAAAGGTTATACATTGGAGAAGTGGGAGTCGACCTTGAACTTTATGTTCATGCCCATGGGCACGTTGTACATCTTCTCATCGAAGCTTCTTTTAAAACTAATTATTCCCTTGATATAAGTTCATCTTATATCTGGGGTCTGCCCTTTTACAATCGTGGTTCCGATCATGTTCTCCTTTAAATACCATTTTCGATGCAAGTGTAAGCACTTGTCTTCTGTGGATCAATACCCCGGTCCAACCTCTACTTTGATCCGTCTTCGAGTATTACCCCCCTGGTATCTCGAGATTATCTTGGAACTGCATAACTTCTTATGAGTTCTTCATCAAGTACTACATTCTCACTGATTACAATTTTTCATGGGCTCTGAGTTATTAAACACTCAAAGACACCGATAACTGAGCCGAGTCCGCACTACGGTTCAACAACTCTTAGTAATCTTCTTTAAGTACGAGTTTGTACCCGATCACGCCATTCCTAGCCTGTTTGGCTATATCATTGTCTTGATGATTTTATCTGTGCTACCCGGTCCTTCTTCTCGGAGCACAATTTTCGATGATGAACTAACCTTACGTCGATCCTCATCGTCATACCATTTCGCCTTGAACAACAAGCTTGGTTTCGAGTTGTGTCGTACCCTTGGTTCCAATAACCTTTCACTTCATCATTACTTTGACTTGATGTCGTCGCCGATCGATTACATCTTCATGAACTCTCGCGACAAAGGTGTCGTGATCATCAACATTCTGAGCTCATCCAGGATATCAATTGAATTCATGATGAGAAATACCATCCTTGCCCTCGATGAATTGTATTATCATCGACCACTTTATTGCCTTCCCACCAACACAAGCTTGTTCATGTTTGGTGTTATACCTTGAGTTCCTTGCTATCCTGCAATTGTTCTTCTTTACCTTGGAGTATTACCATCCTTTATGTCAAGAATGTTCTGAGATTTGTTCCACCTCTTGAGAATTCTTGACATAGAAATACTTCTCACCATCACCATTCTTTCTTGGTCCCCGTGTTAATTCCAACAAGTGAACGGTGTTGTTTGGATTCTTTCCTTCTAGCAACCCTATTTTTGAAGTTAATGGTCGGAAGTTCATTCTTAGGCTATTGACTATTGAATCACCATTCTGACATTGGTCGTGCAACCCAACCCATATTTCGGGCGCACCTTTCAACCAATGTTTAATTATGTATGTTTTCCTCGAGCATATTTCCTTATATCATTTGATCTGACCAATGTTATCTCCTTGTTCACTTAATTGTGGACATCCATCTTTTGGGAATCTCGGTGAATTGCCGTTGAGTTCACCAGACACGTCCTTGTCCTCTCCTTGGGTTAATGATGGACTCCTGATAACGGAAATCACTACATAGTTCATTTCCCCGAGAATCTTACAATGTCATCTCGTCAACTTGCGTTACACCTTTTCTTCCCAGATATCCTAAGTCTGAGGTTTCCTGACACCAATCGGATCTGAATCTCGGTCAGATATGATGGTTGGAACATATTTCCAAGAGTTATAAGAATGGTATTTATGTGACCCGGTAAGGTGCTGTCGTGCCTAGCACACCTGGCCGGAGGCCATGTTGTTATAGATTCCTTTCCAACAAGGTTATCCATTCTTCCATGAGGAAACTATAAGACTTATTCTACAAGTTATTCCTGATGAATCCTTCGTGTTTCCAAAGTCTGATCTTCACCTGATGACCATGTCAATGCTATCTCGAAGCATGTCAATGGTACTCCGATTTGCAATAGGAACATTTGAAGCACGATGCTAGATTTTATTTATCATTTATCCTAACACCGTTGTATGGGTAATATCATGAGATTCTTTCCCCCCTTCACTAAATGGTTTTCTACTTTATATCCTGTCATGGATATCTTGCTCTGCTTGTCCTTGGGAAGGATATACCCTTGAAATATGTGTTTAAACATATTTTCCTTTCCATTGTTCTGTTTAATCTGATGATCATATTTTTCCTTTCCATTGGTCTGTTCGACCTTTCTTGTGATCTATATAATCTAAGCAGTAATAATTCACTGCTTACGTAAACACATCGATGTACAACTCTGTCAGTGAGACCCCGTTTCTACTGTTGATGACATTCCGGTAGCCACCGATCGACGAGAACTTTGCCTATTGGTCCGCCTCGTGCAACGAGCAGGAAAATGGTTCTCTTCGTCCCTCGCCCTTGGTACCAACGTTGTTGCCGACATAACTGACATGGTACTCTCTGACATGCCTTGCTATCATGACCGTGCAAGATGTCACTACTCCTATAAAAAAACCACATGGTGGGCCCATAACCCACAGTTCCATAGGATCGAAACCTGACTGTCCTGTACACCCCCTATTCCCAAAGTTATTCCTCGCGCGTGGCCTCGTATGTAATTCACGGGCCACCGTCCTAGTGATCTAGTCTGGTATCAGACGCAGTACTTACTCTCGCTACTCTGAACCCCTTTCTCACTCTGGTTCAGACTTCGAGCAACTATCTATCCGCTTGGAACCTCTTATTGTACCTCCGTACCTTACTCTCGATGTATTTCATTTGTTCAACTCGAGAGATACTCTTATGATCATTCTTGGGATACCCCCGCCCAGATGATTTTCCTTTATAACATTCAATTGTTGTAAAGCTGCCCCTTACATATTCGTAAGTACGATGAAGTTCCCGAAGGAAGGATGACAACTTCATCATGATGACCTGAAACAGCGAAATGAGGACATGAAACAACAAAATGAAGACATCAATGTAATGGATCAACCTCTTCGAGAAGAACAACCAAGACCAAGAACACTCCCTGGAATTTCGTAACACGAACCTTCCCCCTTTACTTCCCTCTTAAATCTCGGGACGAGATTTCTTGTAGTGGAGGAGAATTGTGACGCCCGGGTAATTAGACTACAGTAATCCCGCGTTAATGTCGCCACGTCACCTTGGATACTATTGCTAATCTCGCGCTAGATCAAAAACCGGTCCAAAACATTCAAAGTTAAAATCAAGTCAAACAGTTAAAGTTTTCAAAAGTCAAAACTAAAATGTTCTTAACATGACTATTAATTCATAAGGCATATTGGTGGAGAAACCAACGCTTTACAAAATGTTTAAATGTACTAAACTAATTAAATCATTAGCTAAAACCATTAATTAAATGCCTTTTATGTTTTGAAAATTTATAAACTAAATTATTTTGGGTTGAAACCTTTTGTGGTTGTGACATAAGTTGTAACATCAATTTAGGTGCCACTTTGGTATTTTGTTAATACTAAGATAATTAGGAACTAAATGAAAACAGTAAAGTAAAAATACAAAGGGGGGGGAATTCAAAACCAAAAACAAAAGAGAGTAAAAGCGCCCCCCCCCCCCGCTGGGCTTCGGCCCACCAGGCCGCTACCCGGCCGGCCCATCCCACAACCCCCCTGGCCTATATGGCCTCACCCCTGAAACCCTAGCCCCCACGCACCACTCCCCCCCCCCGTCGCCCCACGTTCCCCCACTCCCCACTCCCCCTTCCCCCGATCCAGAATTGGATCGGGGCGCTCGACGCCGCCGCCGCTCGGAGGCGCCCGAACCCCGCGCCCCGCCGCGCCTCCGTCCGTCCCTGCCGGCTCCCGTCGCTCATCCTCGCCCCCTCTCTTCGCCGGACGCCGTCCACGCACGTCGCCGCCGTCCTCTTCGCTCGACGCCGTCGCCAAAGACCAACACGCCGGCCTGCTTCCTCCTCCCCATCGGACTGCCTCCCCGTCGCCGGCCGTCCCCGTCTCCCTCCTCACGCCCGCTGCCTAGTCCCTACGACCCGCTGTGAGCCCCGCTTCCTCTCCTCTTCACCCCACGACGCGCTCACCGCGGCCGACGCACCGGCCACCGCCCCGCGCGCCCATGGCCACCGCGCTGTCCGCGCCCACCAGCGTCGTCCGGCTTCCGCGCCCGTGGTCACCCCCGACGCTGCACGCCCGTTGGCCGCCCACCGCGCACACGCGCACCACCCCGGCGCCTGCAACGTCCCGACCTGCAGCCACCCGCTCCTGCTGGCTGCACTACTGCCTGCAGCTGCGCCCCCCCCCCCCCCCCCGCTGCCTCACCTCCGCTCGCAGCCCTCCGCCGTTCGCTGCCCCCACCGCGGCTGTGCTCTGCCTCGCCGGCGCCGCGCCGCTGGCCGTGCCGAAGGCCAGCTCCCGGGTTCCCCCGATCGGGCGCCCGCAGCGCCCAGCGCCCCTGCCCGTTCGGGTTGCGCCCGTAACCTGCACACCCGCAAAGGCCCCTGGGGCCTATGACAAGTGGGCCCCTGCCCAGAACGTTTTATTAAAAAAAAGGAATTAAAATTAATAATAATAAAAATAATTAATTAATTAATTAAGGAATTAATTAAGTTAATTAATCATAATTAGATTAATCAAATTAACTAATTAGTCTAATTAAACTGTGATTAGTTTAGCTAAAACCTGATTAGCCTAAACAGGGTATGACAGGTGGGCCCCGCTGGACCCACACGTCAGTTTGACCAGTCAACGCCCCTGTTGACTGCTGACGTCATGATGACGTCAGCAAACACTATTTTGGATAAGGTTGGATTTAAATGAATAAATAAAATCAGAAAATGATTTAAATCTTTAGAAAATCATATCTTTTAATCCGTAACTCGGATGAAAATACTTTCTACATGAAAGTTGCTCAGAACGACGAGACGAACCCGGATACGCAGCCCGTTCGTCCACCACACACCTCTAACATACCAAACACGCAACTTTCCCCCTCCGGTTCATCTGTCCGAAAACGCGAAACCCCGGGAATACTTTCCCGGATGTTTCCCCCCTTCGTCGGTATCACCTACTACCGCGATTGGGCACACCTAGCATCGTTACTTGTCATGTCATGCATCGATATGCATTTGTTTGCATTGTATTCATTGTTTCTTCCCCCTCTTCTCTCCGGTAGACTACGAGACCGACGCTGCTGCTGCCCAGTTCGACTACGGAGTTGACGACCCCTCCTTCTTGCCAGAGCAACCAGGCAAGCCCCCCCTTTGATCACCAGATATCGCCTACTCTTCTCTATACTGCTTGCATTAGAGTAGTGTAGCATGTTACTGCTTTCCGTTAATCCTATTCTGATGCATAGCCTGTCATTGCTGCTACAGTCATTGATACCTTACCCGCAATCCTAAATGCTTAGTATAGGATGCTAGTGTTCCATCAGTGGCCCTACACTCTTGTCCGTCTGCCATGCTATACTACTGGGCTGTGATCACTTCGGGAGGTGATCATGGGCATATACTATATACTTTACACTGTTACATTACCTGTGATACTGTTCGGAGTTGGGGGCTGAAGGGGCAGGTGGCTCCATCCCGGTAGAGGTGGGCCTGGGTTCCCGACGGCCCCCGACTGTTACTTTGTGGCGGAGCGGCAGGGCAGGTTGAGACCACCTAGGAGACAGGTGGGCCTGGCCCTGTTCGGCATTCGCGGATACTTAACACGCTTAACGAGATCTTGGTATTTGATCTGAGTCTGGCTACTGGCCTATACGCACTAACCATCTACGCGGGAGTAGTTATGGGTATCCCGACGTCGTGGTATCAGCCGAAGCACTTCAGACGTCAGCGACTGAGCGGCGCGCGCCGGATTGGACTGGTAACGCACTCCTTGTAAGGGGTGCTAGGTCTGCTTCCGGCCGCCTACGCAACGTGCAGGTGTGCTATGGGCGATGGGCCCAGACCCCTGCGCGCTTAGGTTTAGACCGGCGTGCTGGCCTCTCTGTTGTGCCTAGGTGGGGCTGCGACGTGTTGATCTTCCGAGGCCGGGCATGACCCAGGAAAGTGTGTCCGGCCAAATGGGATCAAGCGTGTTGGGTTATGTGGTGCACCCCTGCAGGGAAGTTAATCTATTCGAATAGCCGTGATCTTCGGTAACAGGACGACTTGGAGTTGTACCTTGACCTTATGACAACTAGAACCGGATACTTAATAAAACACACCCTTCCAAGTTCCACAGACAACCCGGTGATCGCTTTTCTACAGGGCGACGAGGAGAGGATCGCCGGGTAGGATTATGCTATGCGATGCTACCTGGAGATGCGCTTGAGATGCTACTGGATATGCTACTTGGAGATGCTACTTGGAGGACTTCAATCTACTCTCTTCTACATGCTGCAAGACGGAGGCTGCCAGAAGCGTAGTCTTCGACAGGATTAGCTATCCCCCTCTTATTCTGGCATTCTGCAGTTCAGTCCACTGATATGGCCTCCTTACACATATACCCATGCATATGTAGTGTAGTTCCTTGCTTGCGAGTACTTTGGATGAGTACTCACGGTTGCTTTCTCCCCCCTTTTCCCCCTTTCCTTTCTGGTTCGCACCAGAGCTGGAGCCAGGGCAGACGCCACCGTCGACGACGACCCTACTACACCGGAGGTGCCTACTACTACGTGCAGCCCGCTGACGACGACCAGGAGTAGTTTAGGAGGATCCCAGGCAGGAGGCCTGCGCCTCTTTCGATCTGTATCCCAGTTTGTGCTAGCCTTCTTAAGGCAAACTTGTTTAACTTATGTCTGTACTCAGATATTGTTGCTTCCGCTGACTCGTCTATGATCGAGCACTTGTATTCGAGCCCTCGAGGCCCCTGGCTTGTATTATGATGCTTGTATGACTTATTTATGTTTTAGAGTTGTGTTGTGATATCTTCCCGTGAGTCCCTGATCTTGATCGTACACATTTGCGTGCATGATTAGTGTACGATTGAATCGGGGGCGTCACAGCCAGCCCCGCCAAAATAGGATCGCCAAAAAATTGGCAAAGGTTTTCGCCGCCCCGATCTCGCCAACGCGTGGGTGGAAAATCTGAACGGGCCGACCGAAAAATTGTCGTGGTTGCGATTCATCGGCGCCGATCCACACGAAGGCCGCGGTAGCAGTCAATGACTGAAAATTTGGCAAGGCAAGCGGCGGCTGCAATCCAAATAGGATTGAAAACCCATGTTCTTGCATGCTCGCTTGTTGAAGGTGTTGATTCAGAGATCAACTTCGGGGGCAATAGCCATTGGTCTGGTATCCAGTTGGACCAGCCGAAATCACCGCTTAGGCGATTCCTTATATAAGGTGTTGTCTTGTAGTGTGATTCCTTATTGAAGGTGTTGCCTTGCAGCGTTGCACCCACTGTCAGCTACTTGTTTAGTCTCCTTTTTGAAACAAAAGAACCCTGCAAATGTAACCCCGATTCTGTCGTAATCCCTTCTGATATTTTTTTTAGACAAAAAATCCCTTCTAGTGTTGGTCAGCACAACTGTCATCTATATTAATACATGACGTGACACTGAGAAGAGTTCAACACTTCCACATTGATCTCTATCTTCCTACAGACTACATACAAATTTAGGGTGGGTTTGGACTTAGAGCATCTACAATCAGAGTTGCCAAATCCAGACCTCTATACATGCGCGAATGCGCCCGAACGCGCCTGCGAACAGCGCCCAGTCGGCAGTCAAATGACCTCATTTGCAACCATAACCCCTACTTTCAAAACATCGAATACATGCAAACACATGCACATTGATCATCGCGGTCAAACAATGGGTAGTGCACACAAAAACAGATTATTCGTGCTTAAAAATACCAATCGAAACATAGTCCGAACACAAAAAATGTTCATAATGCATACTTGAAACTAAAAAAGAAAAGTTCAGTGATATCCAAATGTGGATCCACATATACTCCACAAGATCATTGAGAAGTTGCATATGCGCATGTTGATCTTGAAGTTTTCGATGTCTCTCTAAAAGGTTGGCAATGTACTCCGGTGTACTTGAACATCGGGCTTCTCAAAATCATGTGTGTCAGATTGCCTCTTCACCCTCATCCTTGACAATCATGTTGTGCAAGATTATGCAACATGTCATGAGCTGCCAAAGTGTCTCCGGTTTCCAAATCACTGCAACTCCATGTACAATACCCCAACGGGCTTGGAGTACTCTGAATGCCCTCTCCACGCCCTTCCTAGCACCTTCTTGTGCATGTGCAAATAGACATTATTTATTACCATGAGGATCTGATATCGTCTTCACGAAAGCCGCCCATTGAGGATAGAATGTCATCGGTAAGGTAGTACCCCATGTTGTAGTTGTAGTCATTGACGGTGTAGTTGCACGGCCGAGGTCCCCCATCACAAAGCCTCTTGAACAAAGGAGATCGTTGGAGCACATTGATGTCATTGTTAGAACCAGGCGTGCCAAAAAAAGTATGCCAAATCCATAGGTCCTTTGATGCCACTGCTTCAAGTATGATGATGGCTTATTTGACATGACCTTGGTACTTCCCACACAAGGCAGTTCTTCCATTGTCCGTGCATGCAATCAACTAAACCGAGTATACATGAGAATCCTCTTAATGCTCCAATTGCCTTTTCTATGTACTTCATAGTTGCCTCTCTCGGGTACTCTGCTCCAAGCATCTTCACCATAGTGTGTGCAAATTGCACTGTGGTGATCAAGACCATGGTCTCTCCCATCCGGATATCAATATCAGTGGCATGTGTAGCCTTACCATAATCAAGCATCCTAAGAGCAGCCGTGCGTTTCTGCAGAGGGGGGAAATAAAGTTTTTCGTAATAATCCTTCCCTGGCTTGAAGTCATCATCAGGCTTCTCCACAACAGTCACGATGCGCAAGAACAAATCTCTGCTCATCCGAAAGCGACATTGAAAGAAACCTTCATGGTATGTTGGCTCCATTGTGAAGTAGTCTGTGTACAGAAGTCTTGCGCTAGCAATCCTATCCCGGTGAATAACTCTTCGGCCCTTCATGGAACCCTTGAAGTTCAGTACGTGCTCCTCTGCCTTCTTCATTTCCTCTTGGATGCCCGTCACCATTATCATTTCAGCATCTTCGTCGTTCGATCCCGACGAATCGTTGAACTCATTGAATATGATTTTGTCAAGGTCTGTGTTTCAATAGCTTTCATTCGACGAATTCATCGGTGACATACAAATGACCAAAAGAATGAAAAAACTACTCGAACATTTCATCGAACACATAGACTGCAAGGTGTATATCCGAAGGAGTTAGACGTACCGGGGTGGCGGTCGTTGGCAGGACGGCCGGCGGCATTGTGGGTTGGGACATCCCATGACGAAGGTATGATGGCGACGGACCAACAACGACGGCGAAACAACAATGGCGATTGTGCAGACGAGAAAGAGAAGACAAGAGAAACATGCAGGTTAGGCAAGGAGGGGTTTCTTCAAGCAAATTGGAGTGGGCCTTGCGGCGGTCATGTCCAGCATCCCCATATCCGCCCTACGTATGAACTGGGTATGGGGATTGCTGGTCAGCCCGGACGTTTGGGTTAGATTTGCCCCAGTGTGGACGTTTGGGAAGGATATGGGGATGCTCTCATTATGCCCCACAATTCAAGAAGAAAAAGACTTGTACATCCCGTGCTGTCAAACACGCCAGACAATATTCAGAAAACCACGCTGGGTGTTCAGCGAGCTACCTGATGCCATAACAAATTAAAATGGTGGAGCCTACTTATTTCAAGAACAAATCACTGACAGAAACATGTGGGACAGAAGAGTGCACCTTTTACACGACAGAAACATTCTTGATACTTTTTCCACGAGTCAATATGACAGCTTATACAGAGTACAGTAAGGCTACAACGAGAGAATTCTCAGGCGAAGATATCAGCACATATGATTGCTACGGCAAGGGCGGTGATAAATTACAGTTCGGATGTCATCCGTTAAGGGAAAAAAAGGAGGGAAAACTTCTTTTCCGGGTGAGAAATAACACCAAACACTGACACCGACCATGCCCAGTGCAGGCAGATTCTAATCTTTTAACTCTATCTTTCGGTAAGATAACCGAGGCAGGTAGCCCAGTACCATAGTTGCATAATACACAGGGAACCAACTACTATTGCAACATACAGCCGCGAGCTCAGATGCTTGCCATCGCCTATGATTCCTTTCCATGGCACCCTTGGTGCGAAAGCACCAATGCTTGGACACAAGAGAGCAAGCAATTGACGCTCCATAAGCAATGAGCCCAGTGAGGGCAGCTGCATCAACATCATATTGAACTTGTATTTCCAATCAATCTATTGAGAGGGTTTCCAGTCATACTGAAGATTATTGAAGCTATTTGCAGCTCTAAGTCCACCCAACAGCTGATTTCCTATGTCATGCTGTTGCTGATGCTGCTGGTGCTGGTGCTGGTTCTGCTGCTGCTGCTGCTGGCCCAACTGTGATAGGTCATGTGCACTGTGATGCATCCCCATCCCCATCCTGCCATTCATTGCCATCCCACTGTTTGCCATTGCATTGTTTGCCATTGCCATTCTCAGTCCACTAGCTGCACTATTTGAACCAAATCCACCCATGGCCCCAAATCCCATTCCTCCCACTCCTGAGTGATTTGTGACCGCATTACCAACTAAGCAGTTAACCCCATTAATACCAGGGGCAAGTCCGTTTGGTCTCTTCATGTCATTTGCTCCATGGCCAACACCATTCATTTGTGATGACATCATCTCTTGCAAGATTCTCTGAACCGAGCTTTGGGAATCACTTGGCTCAGGTTCCTGAGCCCGAGTTGCAGGTGGCTGCATTGGAGGCAAGTTTGATGATGATACTGCTGGGGAACTGAGTTGGTTTGTGTTCTGAGGGGCGGGCATCATGTTATTATTGGATGATGTGGGCACCTGGGAAGAGAAAGAGGGAGACGGATTTGACTGCAATGAACTTGTAGAGTTCACCTTGGGAATTACGCCATCATCTCCACTGTTATACAGACCATTTACAGTGCCCATTGGATGATCTTGTCTAGAATTCACTGAACCTTGGAGGAGCCCAACAACAGATGGCGAGGGTGCAGATGTAGAGGGTGCACACGTCAAAGAATTATTTGATGTCACGTCTGCATTGGCAGAGGCAGAAGCCTGCACACCAGCCATAGGAGCAGAATTTTGGCCACTCTGGTTTGAACTCTGGGGAACAGATTGCTGCTCTTCAGGCTGTTGCTGCTGTGGTTGAAGAGGGTTAATACCTGATGAACTCCTCCGAGGAAAGTTATGAAGGCTATCTGAAATAGAAATAACAGCAAGTGTTACATGTGGACAAACACACATAAATTAGCAAATAGAAGGCCATAATACGACGAGAAATCACAGGCTGCTGAATGGCATACCAACATGCTACTGTGTTTTGTGTGACTAGGTACTAAATCAGCAGGAACCAGGCACAGGCAACTCAGTTCCCCAGCCATTCCCATGAGGATCAGGGGCAGGCACCAACGGTCTAGGAGTACTTAGAAGTTGTTTCCTACCGGAGATGCAATGTTAACTATATAGTTTATGGTAATCAGGTGATTACAGTTTCCTTCCTACGGAAGTGGTTGGAAAACTTGAAATCACCGGCCACGTCATGCCTTGCAAAGAGCATCCATGGGACCTGCATGGGAGGTGTTTGGTTGGTGACCTGGATAGCCTGGCTCAGGTGCTTGAGGAGTTTGAGCACCTTGAGTGCGGCAGCTGCAGCCTGGGAGCTAATACTGACCTAACAAAGGCAGATGGGAGAGATGAGCAATGGCAGCAAGCTGTGTGCCGCCACCACATCAAAGCTCTGTCATTGTCGGGCCTGCCTTTGCCGCATACGAGCTCCAGCACTCATCAAGAGGCTGCGATGAGAGACCATCCGGCTATCAAGAGGCTGGCCCACCACTGATGCCTATCACTGCAGATTTGGGATTTCTTCATGCCGCATGTTGATGTAGTTGGGGATATTTTATTCGTTATGCTCAGCGAGTTATGGGTCAATAGGATGTTTATGAGCCATTAGAGTTGGTATTGTGGATTAATTGGGCAGATTAAAGGGTCCAAAGGCAGGGGATAGAGCACTCGATCTCTCTCGTCCCTGACATGGAAGAGAGGCTCCGAGTCTTGAGAAGTTTTGCTATCTTACTGATTGATCCAACATTCACAATGCCAGCTCGCTTTGTCAGACAGCCTACTGTACTAGACTCCTTGATCAACCAAACTGGACTTTAACTCAAAACTGGATGCATGCGGATAGACTAACCAACTCGAACTCTTATCTGTATATAATATATATCTAGCATGGTGGTCCCTATGAATTAGGTGGACCTGCTAGTACCCTACAAGACTCTTAACTTCCTAACATCTCAACTCCTAATGACTGTCCTATACATTCCTTAATTGCTTGGTTTTGTGCAGCTGGCTTACCAACCACAATTCTTCTGCACATATAATGATGTGATCAGCATAAAGCCCGCCATGTTTGTTACCGCTCAGTACTCTTTCATGCCCAGGTCACCAAAACAAACACTTATACCCCAGGCTAATCCAGTTAATGGGTCAAGGCAAAATAATCAACATCACAGGCTGAAGCCAGGCACCACTCTTTCCCAGGCATACCAATGTAGCCTTTTATAGTGATGGATGGAATAACGGCAGCTTGAAACGATAGTTACAGTGATTTCTCACCAAAACCGAATGCTCACCTACCTTATAACTACCCTAAGGTACTCCCTCCGCATTTTTGACACTAGATTTTTGACACTAGTGTCAAAAATGATCTCGCATTTTGAGACGGAGGGAGTATTTAAGAGGCATGCCTACACGTGTAGAAAATGTACCGCAAGGAAACTTGACTAAATAAATAATGGTAATTAAAAATAGAGCCCAAATAACACTAATTCAGGTGTTGTGAGTGCAGAGTGGTATGCGGGAGTTTGCGCCATCCTGATGATATGAGATGAGATAAATCAACAAACTAAAATGATTAAGATGTCATACTGATTGGTCCAGATCCAGTCTGCCTGCTATAGTCAATCAGATCTTTCATGCAGTTTACCACCTCCGCAATCTGAGAGTATCAACATTTTGCATGAAAACAATAGGAGCTTATGGTCAGAAAAAGGTGCATACTTATGAAACAATTTAGAAAATATAACACGTGAATGGAAACTACATCAGGTTAGAGTGTACCTGAAGGCAGCGGACATATCTTTTTGTATATCCTAAATCGTTTACCAAAGGCACCTCCAAGGCTTTAGCCAGTTGGCGCGCACATGCAACAAACCTAATTGTACAAGATTGCAATATAAGTATATAGCATGAACTTGAAAAGTACAATGAAAATTGATGGAGTTGGTGAAAGGTAATAGTTACTCAAAGAAACAGTCAGCAAGGAAAGTAAGAACAAGTGTTCTGTTATACAGCATGAACTTGAAAAGTACAATGGAAATTGATGGAGTTGGTAAAAGGTAATAGTTACCCAAAGAAACAGTCAGCAAGGAAGGTAAGAACAATGTGGTTTAGGTGCTACCAATCACATTGTTAAACATCACAATTTTTATCAGTGATGAGTTATAACAACAGAAGCAAAAGATACCAAGCAAGTAAGGTCAAGACAGGGCAAGCACCTGCGCGTATAAGGTTATATTTGCTTACGGACATTTTATGCTTCTAGAACAACAAGAACCTTGCACGTAATATCAGTCCGGTTTTCTGGCTAAACTATCAGTCCGGTTTCAGTAATACAGCATAATATCCAGTACCTTGCACGTACTCCAAGTTGTCCACTTACCTAAAATGAGATTTTCTTTTCATGGCAACTGGATGCTTCTCAATCCGTTCTACATTCCAACAATCCTCGTTATTTTCAACTAGAATCCCATTTTCAATGCATTAATAACCAAGTACAATTAAGATCTGGCCCGTTACAGGTTATAAAGATATACGTGAAAAGAGCATGCCTACCAGAACTGGGCATTGACCAGTTGGCTAGCTTGAGCAGGCTGAACCCACCGACCAGCGTTCGAGGTTCAGCCTCCGCTGGTTGATCCGAGTTTTGTTTAGACGTTACCTTTTTAGGGAATAAATGCACAACCAATGAGCATAAGTAAAGTAATGGCCATGCCCTGACAGCATAAGCCCTTCGGTGAGTTGGTTGGTGCATGATGTTGCATTTGATGTAATGAGTTCAAAACTCAACATGCCCATTTTATTATTAAGAAGGGTGGTGCTTATGAAATTAAAGTAAGCATGTGCTTGCAATTCCAGCACCTTCTGGAATGGTGCCTGAACTGAATTTGTCACTTAACGGAACGTCACCATATCTAATCTATATATAGGGCTGAAGATGAGCCTAAGCTTGAATAAGATGCATGTATTACCCTAAGAGCTTAACTTTTAAGAGGGTTGGTCGGTGTATGAAACTTAACTATAACCGATGGCCCAAAGGATGGCAAAACCTTCGAAGCTCAATGCCACGGGTATTCATGGGCCAAACGACAGACTATTCAGTAGGAAACTAAAAGGATAGCAACTAACTAAAAGGAAATATCTAATATAGAAACAAATCATTATAATCTCTAACGTGGTGTTTCTAGTTTTCTACATTATGGCCTGATTTATTGCTGCTGTGTCAGACGGGCCCAGGTGCTTGAGATCTCATCATTGAGCTGTGGTGGTGGTCATGGTTTAAACCCTAGGTAACCCCTCCATCGCATCAAGCAAGAGAATGCACATATTTAGAAAGTTCTTCTTGACAAATGAAAATGAAATCTAATATAGAAAATAATCATAATGATCAATTATTCGGTTCCTAAAATATGCGATTTTTAGCCAGATGAAGCCCGTGTACACATGATAAGGGTTATTGTAGCACCTAGCTATAGCATGTAGGTTTGCAGTAGTCGTCCTACCTTTCAAACACTTGGATCATGGGTGCTCATCACCAAGGCTGAGGTGAATTACTAACTCCTTTACTTTTGCAAAGCTCATCGGGCACACTTAATTAGTCATGTGCCTATTTGGCAAGAGGAACTTATTTGATAACTTCTGTAAGCCCTTAGGACCTGAGACAAGCTTGCACACAGCACTAGCATTTTCATCCTGTTTTGCTTAAAACAGTAAATCCAGTTGGTTTGGTTTGATCATAAAGGGTGATATGCTAAAAACCAAGTCAACTATGGCAGTCAAACAATACTGAGTGGCTCAGAGGAGTTACCACATGTATACATCTTGTGTTATGGGCTAAAAAGTAAAGAGGTACCCCAGTCCGTGCATAGCATGGGTATTAATAGGCCATGAGCAATTAGGAATCACGTATGTTTGGTATACATAAGTTAAGAGGGAAAATTAAGCAATGAAATAAATGGAAGTCCTCTATGCCTCTGAGACACTCTTCAACGTCAGGGACAAGCAATGCTGCGGGATTGTTGAGACCAAGTGCCTTATGCCCGTCTTCAGACCTTAACCCTACCCACATTATCTTGTTTTGGACTAAGGTCCGCATTATCTTGGCTCTCACCTTGCCATGACGGCCAATGCATCTAAAACAACTCACTGTGGAAACTAGCTCCACCGAACAAATGGCTCCTTTACAGGGAAGGCAGATGATAAATTTTAACAGAACAGACACGTATACATGAAGAAAAGAAGTGGACAAACCATTAACGAAAATATAATAGATAGCACCAGCATCAGCTTGGCTAAACCAAATGACAGGAAAATATGTAAATTTGAATTCAGGAAAGAACTTTAGATGAAAAATATTAAGCACATCAGAGCCGATCTCCTTACGAGTTGCAATTATTCTGCATGTCCTGGGTCGTTAAACTCGTTGAACTTTGAGCAGCAGCCTGGTATTTTTGTACAACCGTGCCAAGCTGACTAACCTGAATTAAACACCACAGTGCAAAAATATATCAGATGCTCAATCCAAATTGAATATAAATAACAAGATCCATGACCTGCGAGTAAAACTATGTCTATACGATAAAAAAAATTATACCTGAGGTATTATTGATCTCCGCGGAATCAGTTCCTCATGACGCCTAGCACAAAACTCCCAAGATGCAATCTTCAATTGAAGGAGATGGTACAGGATTGTGCAATATATGTTAGTCCAAAAGGCACCACTTATTCAAGAATAGTATCATAAAAAGAACCGATATAGTGACAGGAAGAAGAACAAAGTACAAAACTGAATAACAATACCTTGAGGTCTGGATTAAAAACTATCCTTAGATGCCCTTCACGTACCACGCGCAATTGATCAAAGACACTTTCCTGGATTGCTTTTGCATAATCCAAAATAATCTGTCCAGATGCATTCTGGGATTCGCGTGGCATATCAATATACAATAGTTCTTCCAATGTACCACTCGCATATTTGATTTGGCATAGCCGCGGTAAGACCTCTACTGTTGTCTCTGTAAAGATAAGAAGAACATAAGATCAAACCAGAAACACGAGCAAGAGAGGAGGATGCACAAAATTAAATGATGCTTACCAAAGCCCCGGCCAGGCTTTCGATTGCATATTTCGCAGTGCCAGACATCCTGGAGGTGCAAACCCATAAGGAAAGTTATAAATGAGAATTTAAAAGGCAAATTATACTCAAAACACCTATGTGTTACTCCAAATTCTCTAAGGCTATGACTAACTAATAGAACTGAATTTACTTGAATAAATCAAATATAGGAGAAAGAAGAGAAAGAGATGCATATTCCTTTTAGCAGTCGGAGCAAGACACCACCTGAGGGAAAACTCCAGTAGTTTGACGACCACTTCCATAGAGAGATACACACCACCTCTTTTTAGCAGTTGGAGCAAAATACTCATTGACAAAGTTTCTCCAGTACTCTATATTGTTATCCTGCATCAAAAGGAATGGGTAAATGCCCTAAGTTGTAAGCACATGCCTTTTGCTTGGAGCACAAAATTACTTGTTTGAAACAAACAAACAGACAAACAAAATCTTTTACCTGTGGTCTGTTCTGTTGATGATACATGTAATGGGTCAATCTTTTTGCACAGGTACCTGGCTCATAAGGAGCCAGCTTTCCTGGGGTTCTCATGTTTAGACTCTGTTGACGAAGTAACTGCTGCTGCTGCTGCTGCTGCTGTTGTTGCTGCTGCTGCTGTTGCTGTTGTAATTGGTTTCTCTGTAAAGGCAGATTCTTTAGAATCTGTTGGTGTTGCTGCTGATGCTGCTGCTGCATATGTAAAAGACGCTGCTGTTGCAAGAGGTTCAGTTGGGCAGCCGCAGCAGCTTGAGGGTTCTGCTTCGTGAGTTGCAACAAGTGGTGATGGTGCTGCTGTTGTTGCTGCTGTTGCTGCAAGAATGCTGATGGGTCCGAACTCGACTGCTCCATCTTGACTGCGCCCAAACCCCTCAACCCTTGCAACTGCTGCGACTCAAATTTTACATTTCCAACATTGCGCATCATCTGGGCTGGGCCATTCTGGTCAGGCAGTCCCATCTGCTGTTCTAATTTGACTCCACCAATGCTGCCACCATTCTCCAACTTCACTGCAGCCTGCGGCTGCGACTGCTGTGACGGCAACTGCTGCTGGTTGTAAGACATCGGCAGTTGATGTTGTTGATGTTGTTGCTCTTGCTGGTGCTGCAAATCCCGCACATCCATCTGCTGCTGCTGCTGCTGCAGGATATCTGAACCTAGGTGATTGCCCAAACTAACCTGCGAGGAGGAGGATGGAAACGACATAGGATCGGATCCTCCAGTGCCAGTAAAATCACCAGCGCCATCAAGCCCCCCTCTCTGCTGAAGGGTATTCATCGGAAGCCCACCGTTTGGCATTTGTCCTGGACTTGGAACAGGGCTCCCGTTTCCAAACGATGACCGGTTGAGCAGGGAGGAGACATTAGAGGTTGCTCCCAGCAAGCCATTTCCACCAAACTGAGACCTTGGGGAGACAAGAGATGAGAACGGGGACTGCGACTGCAGCATGCCGCCACCCCCACCCATTCCCTGTTGGCCACCACTGAGCAGGCTAGAACTTGTCCGGAGAAGTGAGGCACCGCCTCCTGGCTGCCCAGGCCCCATTGGGTTCGGCGGCCCTGACGATACCATCGTTGCAGGCAATGGGAGAGCTACGAACTCAGCAGAAACTACTCCCAAGATCGAGCGCGTCACCACTCACCTCGCCATCCTTTCAGCACGGAACGGCCGCAAGATCCGCCAAAATTGGGCAGGAACAAGGCAGCAAACCCTGAAAACAACCAGAGACTACAGCTTTAGGACACAAGCATTGGATCTAGAGTAGTATCTCCAGCACAAATCTACTGAACACCAACCCACACCACCCAAAATCAACCATAGAAACAACATAAACGAGCATCCAAAGCAAACTTGTACTCCTCAAATCCGCCACGACGAAAGCAAAAAAAACAGCACCAAATCCAACCCCACAAAAAAAAACGAGCAAGGCACCAGACAGGAGCAGAATTAAGCAACCCCCAACTCCCAGACTAGATCGCAGCGTCCCGAGCCCAAACACGCAAAATGAGAAAACAATTAAGGAGCAGCAGCATCAACAGCGACCTCGTCACCGAAAACCCACGGAGCGAAACACGCCGGAACCCGACGCCACTCACCGGCGCAACCAGCCAGCAGAATCCAGTCCGCCCCGAATCCGGCGATCCAGAGCTCGAACCCGCGCCAAATCGCGCGGCGAGGCCCGCAGGGACGCGCCGTCGGCCGTGCACTGCCGCGAGGAGCAGCACTGCCACCACCACCGCCGCCGCCGCGACGGATAAGCTCCGCTCCGGCTAGGGTTTAGGCCGCCCCCGCTGCGCTGCCGCTCGAAGGGAGATAACAGCGGGATAAAAAAATTCAGTTCGTTAAAAAAATCTTTCCCTCTCGTTCCTGTGTGCGAGCGACGGGATTTGGGTCTGTGGACTGGAGGAGGGAGGGAGGAGGCGGAGCGAGGAGGAGAGAGAAAGCCAGACGAAACAGGAGAGAGAGAGAGGAGGCGGAAGTAGAAAATTCTGAGGCTTTGTCCTTGCGGACGTCAAAATTCCCATTCGATTTGATTAAGATCCGGGGGCCGCGACCTCGAGGATTCCATGCTCCGGTCGCCGAAGCGTGGGGCCAGCGCCGCGGGGGCCCCGCGGGGTGGTGAGAGGGTGGGTGGGTGGGTGCGGTGGAGCTGGGTCTGATTAGGATGGTGTTTTCCTTTCTGTTTGGGTGTTTTGTTTTCGGTTTTGGTTGTGTGATGCGCTGCTGAGGTTAAAAGAAGTCAATGGAGCGCGTGCTCCGTGCCCATGCCATGGCCAACGGTGTGGCACTGCCCGGGGATATCCTCCTCTTGTCACGCACGTTGTGATGAAAACGCAGGTGGGGCTTTAGTAAACTCCGAGTCAGACTTTCTTTAGTATACCAGGTCGACTTTTTTCTAGTCTAGTCTAGTAAATAAAAGCATCTAAACAATGCAGATGTTTTTATAAGTAGTTGTCATTCATGTAAGAAAAAAAATATTGATGAGTTAAAAGGGACAGACTGATGGAACACATGAGGTTTATCACACATGAAGTTTAAGTTTTGTTCATCTTTTCGTTGCAGAAAAGATGGATGTCTTATGTGATGTGTTCCTAAAATTAGTGTTAGTTTCTACAATGTTCTAAATGTTAGTTTGAACATTTCGCGCAGAAAAGATACTTTCAGTTGCACCATTTGTCTTTAGGTAACGTGTGTTTCTTAAATTAGCATCAGTTTCTATGACGTTCAAAAATTACGAAAATTTCAAGCGTGGAAAAAGAAGGTTTTAGTTGCACCATGATGTATGTTTCTTAAATTAGTATTAGTTTCTACAACGTTCAAATTAATATGAACATTCCGCATATAGAAAAGGTGCTTTTAGTTGCTCCATTTGTCTTTACATGACGTGCATTCCTTAGATTAGTATTAGTTTTAGCAACGTTCAAAATTAATACAAAAAATCCACGCGCAAAAATGATGCTTTAGTTGCTTCATTTGTCTTGCGTGGCGTGTGTATTTTAAATTATTATTAGTTTTCATGGCATTCAAAACTAATACATACATTTCACATGCAGAAAAAGATGCTTTTAGTTGCTCCATTTGTCTTGCCCTTGCGTTGTCGACATGGGTGCCATCGCCACAGACGCACAGTGAACCTTCCCCAACCCCTCTCTCCCTCATCGTCGTCGGTCGGTGGTCGGAACCGCCACAGCAAAGCCCGCACAACAGTGGACAGTGGCGGGAGCTCCTGTTGTCGCGCGTCTTTCCCCTCCCGTTGGCTCGCGGATATCTCATCACCTTCACCTTGTTCGCTCGGCACCGACACGCCCTGGATCCGCACGGCTACGGTGCTCCCCCGTGCTCATCACCCGGTACTGGTCCCCCTCACGTGCTCGTGCTCTGCTTTGGCCAACGGGGTCCGGCCTTCTTACCCCTGCGGCATTGTTCTCCAGCACCACCGCCTCCTGGGCCTTGCACTAGTGTCATGTGTCCATCGGGCTGATATCCGGATATGGCCATGCTGGTGGTGGCCCTCGCATGCCTAGTGTTCCCTATTCTGCTCCAGCCAACTCCACGTCATGGGGTATATATGGTGGACTAGCCAGGTGGGCTGTGTCTATCTCTCGTAAGCCAACCCAACTTGTGACAACCCATGATGTGAGCAGACGAGCCCCCTTCCCAGATTCGGAGGTGCCACACTACTACGAAATCGAAAATAATTTATCGACCAAAGCATATCATCACTAACGTGCTTGCGGCCCATCAATGGTTTTGAGTCAGTGATGACCAGTCAATGGTGTGGTATAAAAGTGACAGGCCAGCTGATCAATGTTGACTATCTCAAGGGCAAGTATATGAGCAACGGAAAGTAAAACATGCAACTTGCAAGAAAGTAAAGGGATGGGATTGGAGTGTGCAAACGCAATTGGAGACACGGAGATTTTTGGCGTGGTTCCGATAGGTGGTGCTATCGTACATCCATGTTGATGGAGACTTCAACCCATGAAGGGTAACGGTTGCGCGAGTCCACGGAGGGCTCCACCCACGAAGGGTCCACGAAGAAGCAACCTTGTCTATCCCACCATGGCCATCGCCCACGAAGGGCTTGCCTCGCTTGGGTAGATCTTCACGAAGTAGGCGATCTCCTTGCCCTTACAAACTCCTTGGTTCAACTCCACAATCTTGACGGAGGCTCCCAAGTGACACCTAACCAATCTAGGAGACACCACTCTCCAAAAGGTAATAGATGGTGTGTTGATGATGAACTCCTTGCTCTTGTGCTTAAATGATAGTCTCCCCAACACTCAACTCTCTCACACATATTTGGCTATGGTGGAAAGATGATTTGAGTGGAAAGCAACTTGGGGAAGGCTAGAGATCAAGATTCTTGTGGTTGGATTGGAATATCTTGATCTCAACACATGAGTAGGTGGTTCTCTCTCAGAAAATGAGTAGTGAAAGTGTAGGCACATTCTGATGGCTCTCTCTCGAATGGAGAAGGGGGTGGAGGGGTATATATAGCCTCCACACAAAATCTAGTCGTTACACACAATTTCCCAAACTCGGTGGGACCAAATAGTGAAACTCAGTCAGACTGATATGGTTCAGAATGTGAACGTTAGAGTTTTCGGTGGGACCGACAAGGTCAACTCGGTGAGACTGATGTGTTAGGGCTAGGGCAAAACCTCATCTCGGTGAGACCGATTGCGTGAACTCGGTGAGACCGGTTTCAGCAATAAGCAAACAAAGACTTGGTCAAGCAAACTCGGTGGGACCGACTGCACATTTCGGTGAGACCAAAATAACTACAATAGGTAACAGAGAGTTTGCAAGGCCATCTCGGTGAGACCGAGATCCCATCGGTGAGACCAAACTGATTAGGGTTTCTGGCGGTGGCTATGTCAAGTGAGCTCGGTGGCGCCGGATGGATCAAATCAGTGGGGCCGAGTTTGACTTTTAGGTTTAGGACATATTTTGATGAGACCAAAATGACTGCAATAGGTAACAGAGAGTTTGCAAGGCCATCTCGGTGAGACCGAAAAAACTGCAATAGGTAACAGAGAGTTTGCAAGGCCATCTCGGTGAGACCGAGATCCCATCGGTGAGACCAAACTGATTAGGGTTTCTGGCAGTGGCTATGTCAAGTGAACTCGGTGGCGCCGGATGGATCAAATCAGTGGGGCCGAGTTTGACTTTTAGGTTTAGGACATATGTGGAAATGAGAAAGTGGTTGAGGGCTTTGGAGCATATCACTAAGCATTTTGAGCAAGCAAGCCATTAAGCAACACCTCATCCCCTTTTAATAGTATTGGCTTTTCCTATGGACTCAATGTGATCTTGGATCACTAAAATGAAAATGTAGAGTCTTGAGCTTTTGTCAATATGTGTCCTTAGCATTTTGAAGGGGTTCCACATCCTCTTGTCATGCCACTCCAATGTTGAACTTATCTGAAATATACTAGGTTGAAGTATTAGTCCAACAAGAAATATGCTGACATTAATTACAAAAATCACCCAGAGAGCACTTGTGCTTTCAATGTCCCCCTTTTTGGTAATTGGTGACAACATACATCTACCTCGTGGTCTTGAGCTAACTTTGGAAGAGATGAACCTGAGAAAACAAGGTTAGATAACAAAGGATCATCTACTAAACAGAGCAAGAACGAGAAACCACAAGAGTACCAAGACTGGGATGGCATGTAGTGAGTGAGTACTTAGTACTCTAGATGGATATTGACATGTCCCCAAGGATAAAGATATGCAATGAATTCCAAAGATTTTCTTCCATTAGATGTCTTTATCCCCCTGAATTTGACATTGGATAATGGGAGAAGATAGGGTAATAGAAAATCAGAGAAAATGAAAAACAAATGAACATTAGAGCAAAAAGCACAGAGAAATATCTTCTACTAACATGTCTTTCCCCTCTTAAAGACATGTGGCTTCTCTCCTCTTTGTTTACCAAGCATATGGGAGGATTAAGAAGTGTTTCTCTCCCATAGGGTCTCTCTCCCTTTGATGTGATTAAGCTTTGATGTGATCTCTCTCTCCCCCTTTGACATCAATTTCCAAGAAGGGATCTTCTGGAGTATAAGTCAAATAGGTTTGGTCCTTGAGTCACATGACAAAGCAGCATGTAGAATGTGATGCAGGTAGAGGATAAGAATCATCGAGTGGAGCTGGATTCGAAATGCAGGATGCAAATGGCAAAATGTTTCCACAGTAGTGAAATCGGTAACACCGAGTCCTTTTCTTCGGTGACTCCGAGTTGTTTCGGTCTGGCCGAAAAGAAAGAATCGATGAGGCTGAGTTCAATACAGAGAAGGATTTTGTCATCTCAACTCACTTTGGCAACTAGGATCTCACAAAGATTTGCAGGGAATTAACTAAAGGATTTGCAATGAATTAAATACAGGGAATGTAGAAAATAAAAGAGAAGAAACCTAGATGAAGTTTTTATTTTTGAAAGGGGAAACAAACATGCAAGAGACAAATGCAAGATCACTGAGAAACACTAGAGAACTTCAGCTAGAATTGGTCGACGACAAAGTCACCTATGTTAGAGTATATTGACTTAGGAGTCAAGTGAAGACACTTGATCATAGGTCATACTCATCGTTTAAGCTCAAAATGGGGTTGCCATTTTTCGTTTAAGCATTTTGATGTATTCTCATCTTGTTGAGTTGATTTGACCCATGTCTTGGGGTAAAGCTTCTCTAAGATGGAATGACATACCTTAGTGGTGGTGTTGATCTTGATCATGTATTTGAACTTGTGTAGGATGCTCAAGGTTGATGTAGTTCATCAAGAGTTGGAAGCACCGCTTGTAGTCTGAGTTCATCTTCCTACATGGGTTAGTTTTGCAAGGAAGAGCACTTTTGTATCCAAAATGACAATCATGAAGTTTGATAGCAAATGAAATTTGATACGTAGAGATTGTTAAAAGGATATATAGAAAGGATTCATGCTTCCTTGTTTTCAACCACCATATTGTAGAGACTTGGAGATGTAGAGATTTCTTAGAATGTGATTGAGTTGCAATCTCATAGAATCGAGCTTATCCAAGTACCTACAAGGGTTAGATGGCATGCAAGAGTACAAGTATATCCCATAAATATGATCATCATCATAAGAGAAATATCAAAGATTAGTCATATAAAGGCTCATGCCTTGCATGCATCCAAACGGAGTTTCTACTCCAAGTTTGAGGCATCAATGATGTTCAATTCACCTCTCAAACAGCAAAATACTTTCTCATCAAGTGGTTTGGTGAATATATCCGCCAATTGCTTATCGGTACAAACGTGCTTAAGATTGATATCTCCCTTAACAACATGGTCTCGAATGAAATGATGTCGAACTTCAATATGCTTAGTTCGAGAATGTTGCACGGGATTATGAGCAATCTTAATAGAACTTTCATTTTCACAAAGCAATGGAACATGTTTCACATATATCCCATAACCTTTAAGAGTATGGGTCATCCAAAGTAATTGAGAATAACATGAACTGGCGGCAATGTATTCCGCTCCGGCGGTGGATAAGGATACCGAGTTTTGTTTCTTGGAGGACCAAGACACGAGAGATCTACCAAGAAATTGACAAGTACCTGAAGTGGACTTTCTATCAACCTTGTTACCGGCATAGTCCGAATCGGAGTAGCCAGCAAGATCAAAAGAGGACCTTTTAGGATACCAAATGCCAATGTTTGGTGTGTGATTTAAGTATCTCACTATCCTTTTCACGGCCTTAAGATGACATTCTTTGGGGTCCGCTTGATATCGTGCACACATGCACACACTTAGCATAATATCGGGACGTGAGGCACATAGATATAACAATGAACCAATCATAGAACGGTAAACCTTTTGGTCAACCGGTTCGCCATCCTTTGTCAAGTCAAGATGTCCACTAGTAGGCATGTGAGTACTCATACCTTTGCATTCTTGCATGTTGAACTTCTTGAATAAGTCCTTGGTGTACTTTGTTTGAGAAACAAATGTACCCTCCTTAGTTTGCTTAATTTGCAAACCAAGAAAGTGAAGGAAATATGCCCTAGAAGCAATAATAAAGTTATTATTTATTTCCTTATTTATTTCCTCATATCATGATAAATGTTTATTATTCATGCTAGAATTGTATTAATCGGAAACATAATACATGTGTGAATACATAGACAAACATAATGTCACTAGTGTGCCTCTACTTGACTAGCTCATTAATCAAAGATGGTTATGTTTCCTAACCATAGACATGTGTTGTCATTTGATTAACGAGATCACATCATTAGGAGAATGATGTGATTGACTTGACCCATTCCGTTAGCCTAGCACTTGATCATTTAGTATGTTGCTATTGCTTTCTTCATGACTTATACAAAGTTCCTACAACTATGAGATTATGCAACTCCCGTTTACCGAAGGAACACTTTGTGTGCTACCAAACGTCACAACGTAACTGGGTGATTATAAAGGAGCTCTACAGGTGTCTCCAAAAGTACATGTTGAGTTGGCGTATTTCGAGATTAGGTTTTGTCACTCCGATTGTCGGAGAGGTATCTCTGGGCCCTCTCGGTAATGCACATCACTATAAGCCTTGCAAGCAATGTAACTAATGAGTTAGTTACAGAATGATGCATTACGTAATGAGTAAAGAGACTTGCCGGTAACGAGATTGAACTAGGTATTGGGTACCGATGATTGAATCTCGGGCAAGTAACATACCGATGACAAACGGAACAACACTCTCCCCTCTCGTTGCTATGCATCACCATGATCCTTGCGTGTGCGTAGGAAAATTCTGAAATTACTACGTTCCCTAACAGTGGCATCCGAGCCAGGTTCTTATGCGTTGATGTTATATGCACGAGTAGAACACAAGTGAGTTGTGGGTGATACAAGTCATACTGCTTACCAGCATGTCATACTTTGGTTCAGCGGTATTGTTGGATGAAGCGGCCCAGACCGACATTACGCGTATGCTTACGCGAGACTGGTTTTACCGCCGTGCTTTGCACACAGGTGACTAGCGGGTGTCTGTTTCTCCAACTTTAGTTGAACCGAGTGTGGCTACGCCCGGTCCTTGCGAAGGTTAAAACAGCACTAACTTGACGAACTATCGTTGTGGTTTTGATGCGTAGGTTAGAACGGTTCTTGCTCAGCCCGTAGCAGCCACGTAAAATTAGCAACAACAAAGTAGAGGACGTCTAACTTGTTTTTGCAGGGCATGTTGTGATGTGATATGGTCAAGACGTGATGCTATATTTTATTGTATGAGATGATCATGTTTTGTAACCGAAGTTATCGGCAACTGGCAGGAGCCATATGGTTGTCCCTTTATTGTATGAAATGCAAATGCCCTTGTAATTGCTTTACTTTATCACTAAGCGGTAGCGATAGTCGTAGAAGAATAGATGGCGTAACGACAACGATGCTACGATGGAGATCAAGGTGTCGCACCGGTGACGATGGTGATCACGACGGTGCTTTGGAGATGGAGATCACAAGCACAAGATGATGATGGCCATATCATATCACTTATATTGATTGCATGTGATTTTTATCCTTTATGCATCTTATCTTGCTTTGATTGACGGTAGCATTTTAAGATGATCTCTCACTAAATTATCAAGAAGTGTTCTCCCTGAGTATGCACCGTTGCGAAAGTTCTTCGTGCTGAGACACCACGTGATGATCGGGTGTGATAGGCTCTACGTTCAAATACAACGGGTGCAAAACAGTTGCACACGCGGAATACTCAGGTTAAACTTGACGAGCCTAGCATATACAGATATGGCCTCGGAACACGGAGACCGAAAGGTCGAACGTGAATCATATAGTAGATATGATCAACATAGTGATGTTCACCATTGAAACTACTCCATCTCACGTGATGATCGGACATGGTTTAGTTGATTTGGATCACGTGATCACTTAGATGACTAGAGAGATGTCTGTCTAAGTGGGAGTTCTTAAGTAATATGATTAATTGAACTTAAATTTATCATGAACTTAGTACCTGATAGTATTTTGCTTGTCTATGTTTGTTGTAGATAGATGGCTCGTGCTGTTGTTCCGTTAAATTTTAATGCGTTCCTTGAGAAAGCTAAGTTGAAAGATGATGGTAGCAATTACACGGACTGGGTCCGTAACCTGAGGATTATCCTCATTGCTGCACAGAAGAATTACGTCCTGGAAGCACCGCTGGGTGCCAGGCCTGCTGCAGATGCAACTGACGATGTTAAGAACGTCTGGCAAAGCAAAGCTGATGACTACTCGATAGTTCAGTGTGCCATGCTTTACGGCTTGGAACCGGGTCTTCAATGACGTTTTGAACGTCATTGAGCATATGAGATGTTCCAGGAGTTGAAGTTAATATTTCAAGCAAATGCCCGGATTGAGAGATATGAAGTCTCCAATAAGTTCTATAGCTGTAAGATGGAGGAGAATAGTTCTGTCAGTGAACACATACTCAAAATGTCTGGGTATAATAATCACTTGATTCAACTGGGAGTTAATCTTCCTGATGATAGTGTCATTGACAGAATTCTTCAATCACTGCCACCAAGCTACAAGAGCTTCGGGATGAACTATAATATGCAAGGGATGGACAAGTCTATTCCCGAGCTCTTCACAATGCTAAAGGCTGCGAAGGTAGAAATCAAGAAGGAGCATCAAGTGTTGATGGTCAATAAGACCACCAGTTTCAAGAAAAGGGGCAAAGGGAAGAAGAAGGGGAACTTCAAGAAGAACAGCAAACAAGTTGCTGCTCAAGAGAAGAAACCCAAGTCTAGACCTAAGCCTGAGACTGAGTGCTTCTACTGCAAGCAGACTGGACACTGGAAGTGGAACTGCTCCAAGTATTTGGCGGATAAGAAGGATGGCAAAGTGAACAAAGGTATATGTGATATACATGTTATTGATGTGTACCTTACTAATGCTCGCAGTAGCACCTGGGTATTTGATACTGGTTCTGTTGCTAATATTTGCAACTCAAAATAGGGACTACGGATTAAGCGAAGATTGGCTAAGGACGAGGTGACGATGCGCATGGGAAATGGTTCCAAAGTCGATGTGATCGCGGTCGGCACGCTACCTCTACATCTACCATCGGGATTAGTGTTAGACCTAAATAATTGTTATTTGGTGCCAGCGTTGAGCATGAACATTATATCTGGATCTTGTTTGATGTGAAACGGTTATTCATTTAAATCAGAGAATAATGGTTTTTCTATTTATATGAGTAATATATTTTATGGTCATGCACCCTTGAAGAGTGGTCTATTTTTATTAAATATCGATAGCAGTGATACACATATTCATGATGTTGAAGCCAAAAGATGCAGAGTTGATAATGATAGTGCAACTTATTTGTGGCACTGCCGTTTAGGTCATATCGGTGTAAAACGCATGAAGAAACTCCATACTGATGGACTTTTGGAATCACTTGATTATGAATCACTTGGTACTTGCGAACCGTGCCTCATGGGCAAGATCACTAAAACGCCGTTCTCCGGAACTATGGAGCGAGCAACTGATTTGTTGGAAATCATACATACTGATGTATGTGGTCCAATGAATATTGAGGCTCGCGGCGGGTATCGTTATTTTCTCACCTTCACAGATGATTTGAGCAGATATGGGTATATATACTTGATGAAACACAAGTTTGAAACATTTGAAAAGTTCAAAGAATTTCAGAGTGAAGTGGAAAATCATCGTAACAAGAAAATACAATTTCTACGATCTGATCGTGGAGGAGAATATTTGAGTTACGAGTTTGGTTTACATTTGAAACAATGCAAAATAGTTTCGCAACTCACGCCACCCGGAACACCACAACGAAATGGTGTGTTTGAACCTCGTAATCGTACTTTACTGGATATGGTGTGATCTATGATGTCTCTTACTGATTTACCGCTATCATTTTGGGGTTATGCTTTAGAGACGGCCGCATTCACGTTAAATAGGGCACCATCAAAATCCGTTGAGACGACGCCTTATGAACTGTGGTTTGGCAAGAAACCAAAGTTGTCGTTTCTTAAAGTTTGGGGCTGTGATGCTTATGTGAAGAAACTTCAACCAGATAAGCTCGAACCCAAATCGGAGAAATGTGTCTTCATAGGATACCCAAAAGAGACTATTGGGTACACCTTCTATCACAGATCTGAGGGCAAGATTTTCGTTGCTAAATTCGGATCCTTTCTAGAGAAGGAGTTTCTCTCGAAAGAAGTGAGTGGGAGGAAAGTAGAACTTGATGAGGTAACTGTACCTGCTCCCTTATTGGAAAGTAGTTCATCACAAGAACCGGTTCCTGTGACAACTATACCAATTAGTGAGGAAGCTAATGATATTGATCATGAAACTTCAGATCAAGTTTCTACTGAACCTCGTAGGTCTACCAGAGTAAGATCCGCACTAGAGTGGTACGGTAATCCTATTCTGGAAGTCATGTTACTTGACCATGGCGAACCTACGAACTATGAGGAAGCGATGATGAGCCCAGATTCCGCAAAATGGCTTGAAGCCATGAAATCTGAGATAGGATCCATGTATGAGAACAAAGTATGGACTTTGGTTGACTTGCCCAATGAACGGCAAGCCATTGAGAATAAATGGATCTTCAAGAAGAAGACTGACGCTGATGGTAATGTAACTGTCTACAAAGCTTGACTTGTTGCAAAAGGTTTTCGACAAGTTCAAGGGGTTGACTACGATGAGACTTTCTCACCCGTAGCGATGCTTAAGTCTGTCCGAATCATGTTAGCAATTGCTGCATTTTATGATTATGAAATTTGGCAAATGGATGTCAAAACTGCATTCCTGAATGGATTTCTGGAAGAAGAGTTGTATATGATGCAACCGGAAGGTTTTGTCGATCCAAAAGGTGCTAACAAAGTGTGCAAGCTCCAGCGATCCATTTATGGACTGGTGCAAGCATCTCGGAGTTGGAATAAACGCTTTGATAGTGTGATCAAAGCATATGGTTTTATACAGACTTTTGGAGAAGCCTGTATTTACAAGAAAGTGAGTGGGAGCTCTGTAGCATTTCTGATATTATATGTAGATGACATATTGTTAATTGGAAATGATATAGAATTTCTGGATAGCATAAAGGGATACTTGAATAAAAGTTTTTCAATGAAATACCTCGGTGAAGCTGCTTACATATTGGGCATCAAGATCTATAGAGATAGATCAAGACGCTTAATTGGACTTTCACAAAGCACATACCTTGATAAAGTTTTGAAAAAGTTCAAAATGGATTAGGCAAAGAAAGGGTTCTTTCCTGTATTACAAGGTGTGAAGTTGAGTCAGACTCAATGCCCGACCACCGCAGAAGATAGAGAGAAAATGAAAGATGTTCCCTATGCTTCAGCCATAGGCTCTATCATGTATGCAATGCTGTGTACCAGACCTGACGTATGCTTAGCAATAAGCTTGGCAGGTAGGTACCAAAGTAATCCAGGAGTGGATCATTGGACAGCGGTCAAGAACATCCTGAAATACCTGAAAAGGACTAAGGATATGTTTCTCGTTTATGGAGGTGACAAAGAGCTAGTCGTAAATGGTTACGTCGATGCAAGCTTTGACACTGATCCAGACGATTCTAAATCGCAAACCGGATACGTGTTTTTATTAAACGGTGGAGCTGTAAGTTGGTGCAGTTCTAAACAAAGGGTCGTGGCGGGATCTACATGCGAAGCGGAGTAAATAGCTGCTTCAGAAGCAGCAAATGAAGGAGTCTAGATGAAGGAGTTCATTTATGATCTAGGTGTTATACCTAGTGCATCGGGACCAATGAAGATCTTCTGTGACAATACTGGTGCAATTTCCTTGGCAAAGGAATCCAGATTTCACAAGAGGACCAAGCACATCATGGGACGCTTCAATTCCATCCGGGATCAAGTCCAGGTGGGAGACATAGAGATTTGCAAGATACATACGGATCTGAATGTTGCAGACCCGTTGACTAAGCCTCTTCCACGAGCAAAACATGATCAACACCAAGACTCCGTGGGTGTTAGAATCATTACTGTGTAATCTAGATTATTGACTCTAGTGCAAGTGGGAGATTGAAGGAAATATGCCCTAGAGGCAATAATAAAGTTATTATTTTTTTCCTCATATCATGATAAATGTTTATTATTCATGCTAGAATTGTATTAACCGGAAACATAATACATGTGTGAATACATAGACAAACATAATGTCACTAGTGTGCCTCTACTCGACTAGCTCATTAATCAAAGATGGTTATGTTTCCTAACCATAGACATGTGTTGTCATTTGATTAACGAGATCACATCATTAGGAGAATGATGTGATTGACTTGACCCATTCCGTTAGCCTAGCACTTGATCATTTAGTATGTTGCTATTGCTTTCTTCATGACTTATACAAAGTTCCTACAACTATGAGATTATGCAACTCCCGTTTACCGGAGGAACACTTTGTGTGCTACCAAACATCATAACGTAACTGGGTGATTATAAAGGAGCTCTATAGGTGTCTCCAAAAGTACATGTTGAGTTGGCGTATTTCGAGATTAGGTTTTGTCACTCCGATTGTCGGAGAGGTATCTCTGGGCCCTCTCGGTAATGCACATCACTATAAGCCTTGGAAGCAATGTAACTAATGAGTTAGTTATGGAATGATGCATTACGTAATGAGTAAAGAGACTTGCCGGTAACGAGATTGAACTAGGTATTGGATACCGACGATCGAATCTCGGGCAAGTAACATACCGATGACAAAGGGAACAACGTATGTTGTTATGCGATTTGACCGATAAAGATCTTCGTAGAATATGTAGGAACCAATATGAGCATCCAGGTTCCGCTATTGGTTATTGACCGGAAACAGTGAAACATTTCTAGGTCATGTCTACATAGTTCTCGAACCCGTAGGGTCCGCACGCTTAACGTTACGATGACAGTTTTATTATGAGTTTATAAGTTTTGATGTACCGAAGGTTGTTCGGAGTCCCGGATGTGATCACGGACATGACGAGGAGTCTAGAAATGGTCGAGACATAAAGATTGATATATTAGACGACTATATTCGGACACCGGAAGTGTTCCGGGTGATTTCGAAGAAAACCGGAGTGCCGGAGGGGTTACCGGAACCCCCGGGGAAGTATTGGGCCTTAGTGGGCCTGAGGGGAGAGAGAGGGCAGCAGCCCAGGAGGTGGCGCCCCCCCTCCCATGGAGAGTTTGAATTGGACAAGGGGAGGGGGGCGCGGCCCCTCTTTCCCTCTCCCTCTCCCTCTCTTTCCTTCCCCCTTCCTCCTTCCTAGTTGAACTAGGAAAGGGGAGTCCTACTCCCACTAGGAGGAGGACTCCCCCCTCCTTGGCGCGCCCCCTAGGGCCGGCCGGCCTCCCCCTTGCTCCTTTATATACGGGGGCAGGGGGGCACCTCTAGACACACAAGTTGATCTTCGTGATCATTCCTTAGCCGTGTGCGGTACCCCCCTCCACCATATTCCACCTCAGTCATAACGTAGCAGTGCTTAGGCGAAGCCCTGCATTGGTAGAACATCATCACCGTCACCACGCCGTCATGCTGACGGAACTCATCCCCCTTTTAATAGTATTGGCTTTTCCTGTGGACTCAATGTGATCTTGGATCACTAAAATGAAAATGTAGAGTCTTGAGCTTTTGTCAATATGTGTCCTTAGCATTTTGAAGGGGTTCCACATCCTCTTGTCATGCCACTCCAATGTTGAACTTATCTGAAATATACTAGGTCGAAGTATTAGTCCAACAAGAAATATGCTGACATTAATTACAAAAATCACCCAGAGAGCACTTGTGCTTTCAATGTCCCCCTTTTTGGTAATTTATGACAACATACATCTACCTTGTGGTCTTGAGCTAACTTTGGAAGAGATGAACCTGAGAAAACAAGGTTAGATAACAAAGGATCATCTACTAAACAGAGCAAGAACGAGAAACCACAAGAGTACCAAGACTGGGATGACATGTAGTGAGTGAGTACTTAGTACTCATGTCCCCAAGGATAAAGATATGCAATGAATTCCAAAGATTTTCTTACATTAGATGTCTTTATCCCCCTGAATTTGACATTGGATAATGGGAGAAGATAGGGTAATAGAAAATCAGAGAAAATGAAAAACAAATGAACATTAGAGAAAAAAGCACAGAGAAATATCTTCTACTAACATGTCTTTCCCCTCTTAAAGACATGTGGCTTCTCTCCTCTTTGTTTACCAAGCATATGGGAAGATTAAGAAGTGTTTCTCTCCCATAGGGTCTCTCTCCCTTTGATGTGATTAAGCTTTGATGTGATCTCTCTCTCCCCCTTTGACATCAATTTCCAAGAAGGGATCTTCTGGAGTATAAGTCAAATAGGTTTGGTCCTTGAGTCACATGACAAAGCAGCATGTAGAATGTGATGCAGGTAGAGGATAAGAATCGTCGAGTGGAGCTGGATTCGAAATGCAGGATGCAAATGGCAAAATGTTTCCACAGTAGTGAAATCGGTAACACCGAGTCCTTTTCTTCGGTGACTCCGAGTTGTTTCGGTCTGGCCGAAAAGAAAGAATCGGTGAGGCTGAGTTCAACACAGAGAAGGATTTTGTCATCTCAGCTCACTTTGGCAACTAGGATCTCACAAAGATTTGCAGGGAATTAACTAAAGGATTTGCAAAGAATTAAATATAGGGAATGCAGAAAATAAAAGAGAAGAAATCTAGATGAAGTTTTTATTTTTGAAAGGGGAAACAAACATGCAAGAGACAAATGCAAGATCACTGATACACACTAGAGAACTTCAGCTAGAATTGGTCGACGACAAAGTCACCTATGTTAGAGTATATTGACTTAGGAGTCAAGTGAAGACACTTGATCATAGGTCATGCTCATCGTTTAAGCTCAAAATGGGGTTGCCATTTTTCGTTTAAGCATTTTGATGTATTCTCATCTTGTTGAGTTGATTTGACCCATGTCTTGGGGTAAAGCTTCTCTAAGATGGAATGACATACCTTGGTGGTGGTGTTGATCTTGATAATGTATTTGAACTTGTGTAGGATGCTCAAGGTTGATGTAGTTCATCAAGAGTTGAAAGCATCGCTTGTAGTCTGAGTTCATCTTCCTACATGGGTTAGTTTTGCAAGGAAGAGCACTTTTGTATCCAAAATGACAATCATGAAGTTTGATAGCAAATGAAATTTGATACGTAGAAATTGTTAAAAGGATATATAGAAAGGATTCATGCTTCCTTGTTTTCAACCACCATATTGTAGAGACTTGGAGATGTAGAGATTTCTTAGAATGTGATTGAGTTGCAATCTCATAGAATCGAGCTTATCCAAGTACCTACAAGGGTTAGATGGCATGCAAGAGTACAAGTATATCCCATAAATATGATCATCATCATAAGAGAAATATCAAAGATTAGTCATATAAAGGCTCATGCCTTGCATGCATCCAAACGGAGTTTCTACTCCAAGTTTGAGGCATCAATGATGTTCAATTCACCTCTCAAACAGCAAAATACTTTCTCATCAAGTGGTTTGGTGAATATATCCGCCAATTGCTTATCGGTACAAACATGCTTAAGATTGATATCTCCCTTAACAACATGGTCTCGAATGAAATGATGTCGAACTTCAATATGCTTAGTTCGAGATGTTGCACGTGATTATGAGAAATCTTAATAGCACTTTCATTTTCACAAAGCAATGGAACATGTTTCACATATATCCCATAATCTTTAAGAGTTTGGGTCATCCAAAGTAATTGAGAATAACATGAACTGGCGGCAATGTATTCCGCTCCGGTGGTGGATAAGGATACCGAGTTTTGTTTCTTGGAGGACCAAGACACGAGAGATCTACCAAGAAATTGACAAGTACCCGAAGTGGACTTTCTATCAACCTTGTTACCGGCATAGTCCGAATCGGAGTAGCCAGCAAGATCAAAAGAGGACCTCTTAGGATACCAAATGCCAATGTTTGGTGTGTGAATTAAGTATCTCACTATCCTTTTCACGGCCTTAAGATGACATTCTTTGGGGTCCGCTTGATATCGTGCACACATGCACACACTTAGCATAATATCGGGACGTGAGGCACATAGATATAACAATGAACCAATCATAGAACGGTAAACCTTTTGGTCAACCGGTTCGCCATCCTTTGTCAAGTCAAGATGTCCACTAGTAGGCGTGGGAGTACTCATACCTTTGCATTCTTGCATGTTGAACTTCTTGAATAAGTCCTTGGTGTACTTTGTTTGAGAAACAAATGTACCCTCCTTAGTTTGCTTAATTTGCAAACCAAGAAAGTGAAGGAAATATGCCCTAGAGGCAATAATAAAGTTATTATTTATTTCCTCATATCATGATAAATGTTTATTATTCATGCTAGAATTGTATTAACCGGAAACATAATACATGTGTGAATACATAGACAAACATAATGTCACTACTGTGCTTCTACTTGACTAGCTCATTAATCAAAGATGGTTATGTTTCCTAACCATAGACATGTGTTGTCATTTGATTAATGAGACCACATCATTAGGAGAATGATGTGATTGACTTGACCCATTCCGTTAGCCTAGCACTTGATCCTTTAGTATGTTGCTATTGCTTTCTTCATGACTTATACAAAGTTCCTACAACTATGAGATTATGCAACTCCCGTTTATCGAAGGAACACTTTGTGTGCTACCAAACGTCACAACGTAACTGGGTGATTATGAAGGAGCTCTACAGGTGTCTCCAAAAGTACATGTTGAGTTGGCGTATTTCGAGATTAGGTTTTGTCACTCCGATTGTCGGAGAGGTATCTCTGGGCCCTCTCGGCAATGCACATCACTATAAGCCTTGCAAGCAATGTAACTAATGAGTTAGTTACGGAATGATGCATTACGTAATGAGTAAAGAGACTTGCCGGTAACGAGATTGAACTAGGTATTGGATACCGACGATCGAATCTCGGGCAAGTAACATACCGATGACAAAGGGAACAACACTCTCCCCTGTTGTTGCTATGCATCACCATGATCCTTGCGTGTGCGTAGGAAATTTTTGAAATTACTACGTTCCCTAACAATGGCATCCGAGCCAGGTTCTTATGCGTTGATGTTATATGCACGAGTAGAACACAAGTGAGTTGTGGGTGATACAAGTCATACTGCTTACCAGCATGTCATACTTTGGTTCAGCGGTATTGTTGGATGAAGCGGCCCAGACCGACATTACGCGTATGCTTACGCGAGACTGGTTTTACCGCCGTGCTTTGCACACAGGTGACTAGCGGGTGTCTGTTTCTCCAACTTTAGTTGAACCGAGTGTGGCTACGCCCGGTCCTTGCGAAGGTTAAAACAGCACTAACTTGACGAACTATCGTTGTGGTTTTGATGCGTAGGTTAGAACGGTTCTTGCTCAGCCCGTAGCAGCCATGTAAAATTTGCAACAACAAAGTAGAGGACGTCTAACTTGTTTTTGCAGGGCATGTTGTGATGTGATATGGTCAAGATGTGATGCTATATTTTATTGTATGAGATGATCATGTTTTGTAACCGAAGTTATCGGCAACTGGCAGGAGCCATATGGTTCTCCCTTTATTGTATGAAATGCAAATGCCTTGTAATTGCTTTACTTTATCACTAAGCGGTAGCGATAGTCGTAGAAGAAATAGATGGCGTAACGACAACGATGCTACGATGGAGATCAAGGTGTCGCGCCGGTGACGATGGTGATCACGACGGTGCTTTGGAGATGGAGATCACAAGCACAAGATGATGATGGCCATATCATATCACTTATATTGATTGCATGTGATTTTTATCCTTTATGCATATTATCTTGCTTTGATTGACGGTAGCATTTTAAGATGATCTCTCACTAAATTATCAAGAAGTGTTCTCCCTGAGTATGCACCGTTGCTAAAGTTCTTCGTGCTGAGACACCATGTGATGATCGGGTGTGATAGGCTCTACGTTCAAATACAACGGGTGCAAAACAGTTGCACACGCGGAATACTCAGGTTAAACTTGACGAGCCTAGCATATACAGATATGGCCTCGGAACACGGAGACCGAAAGGTCGAACGTGAATCATATAGTAGATATGATCAACATAGTGATGTTCACCATTGAAACTACTCCATCTCACGTGATGATCGGACATGGTTTAGTTGATTTGGATCACGTGGTCACTTAGATGACTAGAGAGATGTCTGTCTAAGTGGGAGTTCTTAAGTAATATGATTAATTAAACTTAAATTTATCATGAACTTAGTACCTGATAGTATTTTGCTTGTCTATGTTTGCTGTAGATAGATGGCTCGTGCTGTTGTTCCGTTAAATTTTAATGCTTTCCTTGAGAAAGCTAAGTTGAAAGATGATGGTAGCAATTACACGGACTGGGTCCGTAACCTGAGGATTATCCTCATTGCTGCACAGAAGAATTACGTCCTGGAAGCACCGCTGGGTGCCAGGCCTGCTGCAGATGCAACTGACGATGTTAAGAACGTCTGGCAAAGCAAAGCCGATGACTACTCGATAGTTCAGTGTGCCATGCTTTACGGCTTGGAACCAGGTCTTCAACGACGTTTTGAACGTCATGGAGCATATGAGATGTTCCAGGAGTTGAAGTTAATATTTCAAGCAAATTCCCGGATTGAGAGATATGAAGTCTCCAATAAGTTCTATAGCTGTAAGATGGAGGAGAATAGTCCTGTCAGTGAACACATACTCAAAATGTCTGGGTATAATAATCACTTGATTCAACTGGGAGTTAATCTTCCTGATGATAGTGTCATTGACAGAATTCTTCAATCACTGCCACCAAGCTACAAGAGCTTCGGGATGAACTATAATATGCAAGGGATGGACAAGTCTATTCCCGAGCTCTTCGCAATGCTAAAGGCTACGAAGGTAGAAATCAAGAAGGAGCATCAAGTGTTGATGGTCAATAAGACCACCAGTTTCAAGAAAAGGGGCAAAGGGAAGAAGAAGGGGAACTTCAAGAAGAACAACAAACAAGTTGCTGCTCAAGAGAAGAAACCCAAGTCTAGACCTAAGCCTGAGACTGAGTGCTTCTACTACAAGCAGACTGGACACTGGAGGCGGAACTGCTCCAAGTATTTGGCGGATAAGAAGGATGGCAAAGTGATCTTTCAGGTTGGCGCCTCTCCTTCATCTCTGTTGGACGAATCTTGCCAATAGACAAGTCTTGTATAGCTTCCTAAGGATCTTTGTCACCTACATCAATTGGCAATTGCTCTACTTGCGAGCCGTTAGATTCATCAAACTTCACATCTACCGTCTCTTCAACCTTTCAGGTGGAGTTGTTGTAGACATGGTAAGTGTGAGAGTTTGAGCCATAACCAAGTAGGAAACCATCATGAGATTTAGGAGCAAATTTCAAACGATGATGCTTATCAAGAATGTAGCACTTTGAGCCGAATACCCAAAAGTATCCAACTTGGGGTTTATTACCGGTCAGAAGCTCGTATGTCGTCTTGCCGAGTAGCTTGTGAAGATATAGATGATTCATTGCATGACAAGTTGTCTCAACCATTTTCGCCCAAAAGTGTTTTGGCGTCCTGTACTCATCAAGCATCGTTCTCGCCATTTCAATGATCGTCCGGTTCTTCCTCTCAACAACTCCATTTTGTTGAGGCGTGTACGTAGCCGAGAACTCATGTGAAATCTCTTCTTGTCAAGAAAGGTGTCCACATTGGTGTCATTGAACTCCATTCCATTGTCACTGCGAACCTTCTTGATCTTCACTTCAAATTGATTTTGGGCCTTCCTAGCGAACTTCTTGAAGACCTTTTGGACCTGAGATTTATCATCAAGAAAGAACACCCATGTAAATCTTGAAAAATCATCAACAATGACCAATCCGAATGAGTTACCACCGAGACTCTTATAGGCATTGGGACCGAAAAGATCCGTGTGAAGTAGCTCGAGTGGTGTTCTCGTGGTCATGATGTTCTTCACGAGATGACTTCCTCCAACTTGTTTTCCTGCTTGGCAAGCACTACAAAGTCTATCCTTGTCAAATATAACATCTTTAACGCCAAGGATATGATCACCTTTAATAAGTGAGGGAGTCCCGGATTAGGGGTGTCCGGATGGCCGAACTATGACCTTTGGCCGGACTCCCGGACTATGAGGATACAAGATTGAAGACTTCGTCCCGTGTCCGGATAGGACTTTCCTTGGCGTGGAAGGCAAGCTTGGCGATATGATATGAAGATCTCCTCCCATTGTAACCGACTCTATGTAACCCTAGCCCTCTCCGGTGTCTATATAAACCAGAGAGTTTTAGTCAGTAGGACGAACAACAATCATACCATAGGCTAGCTTCTAGGGTTTAGCCTCTCTGATCTCGTGGTAGATCAACTCTTGTACTACCCATATCATCAATATTAATCAAGCAGGAGTAGGGTTTTACCTCCATCGAGAGGGCCCGAACCTGGGTAAAAACATCATGTCCCTTGTCTCCTGTTACCATCCGCCTAGACGCACAGTTCATGACCCCCTACCCGAGATCCGCCGGTTTTGACACCGACATTGGTGCTTTCATTGAGAGTTCCTCTGTGTCGTCACCGTCAGGAAGGATGCCGCACCCCGTCTTTAAAGACGGCGTTGTTGCTAAAGGAGCTTTGGCTATCGGCCAAACTCTCCGGCTAGGCAGTTTTTTGATGACCGCCTGTTCGGCCGCCGCGCCGACGATGACCTCTCGGGTCATCGAAAGCAATCTCCACATCCGCTCGGAACTTGCCGAGCAGTTAGATCCAATGGAGCTCTCTTCCCTAAACGAGCTCTTGGATTGCATTGCCGCCCTGGGAGTTGCTACAGATTACAGCCAGATTGGGCTTAAACCCGATCAGAGAGAGATTGACTCTCCCTAGGTCACCCACCATGTTGAAGTGGTGGAGGAACAATGCGGCGAATCTTCGCCCATCCTAAGGACCAAACGTGTCCGGATTCCTGATCCCTCCAAGCCGGGCATCCGCGGAGGGGAGGACGTCGCCCAAGCCGTGAACCTAAAGTCAGGCAGCAGGCCTGATTCATTGAATAACGTCCAAGAAAACAAGCTTCTGAGTTCGGAAATTTCTTGGCCCCTGAGTCTTAGATCGGACGAGGTTCCGGATTTAAATCTACCCGCCCACCCAAATATAAGGGATCTATCCCAAATTCGGCAAAGAGCCCGGGGAAACAGTACACCATTACTGGGCCAGATACCTCCTGGTTAGGAACAGGATAAAGGACTTCCATGAGAGGGATGCAATTTCATTCTTCTGTAACAACTGCACGGACATCGGAATCCTCAACGCCATAAGTCGCCGCGAAATTACACGCTTCGCCGACTTGACATCCATAGTACGAAAGTACTGTGCGACAGAAAGCGTTCGAAAAACCGAAACAAAATTCTGGGACAATCCGACCCTGAATACAATCCCAGTCCGAAACAAAAGGGCGCATTATCGCCAGGCACCTGGGCCAAACAGCAAAAAACAAAAACCCTCTATGGGGTATGGAACCGTACTGGAGGGATGGCTCAAGGGACCCTGTAAAATTCATAGTACAGAGGAAGTCACACCAACTCATAGCCTTAGAGCATGTTGGATACTCCGGCAGGTGGCCAGAAGTGGCGAGGAGCTTCTAACTCCAGAATCCGCAGAGCACCACCCCAGAAATGCCAGTACAGTGTCAACAGTCTTCGAGACTTTCACATCAAACAATGCGAGGAAACGAATGCTCCGCAGCCTTACCGAAGTCTACCAAGTAGCGACGATAAACCCATGGAGTGACACGGCTATTACCTTTAATGCCAATGACGAACCTAAATTCCGGACAGCTCGAGCACCAGCCGCACTGGCCCTCAGTCCGATAGTGGACGACTTCCGGCTTACAAAGATACTCATGGACGGTGGCAGCGGACTGAACCTCATCTATGAGGAAACCGTGCGAAAAATGGAAATAGACTGGAGCCGCATTGAGCGAAGCAACACAACCTTTAGAGGAATAATCCCCAGCCGGGAAGCATGCTGTTCAGGGAAAATCACACTGGATGTGGTGTTCGGCACGCCGGATAATTACAGATCTGAGGAGGTCACATTTCAAGTGGCCCCGTTCAGCAACGGATACCACGCTCTATTAGGGCGAGAAGCATTCACAATTTTTCAAGCTATACCCCATTACGGGTACATGAAGCTCAAAATGCCCGGACACCAACGGAATCATCACTCTTGCTAGTGATCCGGACGCAGCGCTCTGCGCTGAAACCAAGACAGCCGCACTGGCCCTCAAGGCATTATCCGAAGCCCTAGCGGCCGAGGAACTAACTGTGTTGCGCTCCACGGTGGACAGGGATGATGTGATACTCGACAAAAGATCCAAGTCCACCTCCTTCAAGCCGGCAGACGAAATAGTCAAGTTCCAAGTCCATCCAACGGACACTACAAAAACGGCCTCCATCGGGGCACAACTAAACCCTGATGTAGACGCCGCACTCAGAGAATTCCTACGAGAATATTGGGACATTTTTGCCTGGCACCCTTCAAACATGTCAGGAATCCCACGTAGGCTGGCCGAGCACAGCCTGAACATCCTAAAAGGATTCAAGCCTATTAAGCAGACTCTTCGGCGTTTCTCCGAACCTAAGAGACAAGCCATGGGAGAGGAGCTAGCCAAACTACTGGAAGCCGGATTCATCAGAGATATAAAACATCCGGACTGGCTAGCAAACCTGGTGATGGTACCAAAGAAGGACAAATCCTGGCGCCTATGCGTCGATTTCAAAGACCTAAATAAGGCCTGCCCAAAGGATCCCTTTCCCCTCCCCCGCATTGATCAAATTATCGATGCCACTGCAGGACACGATTCATTGTGCTTCCTCGATGCATACTCTGGCTACCACCAAATCAAGATGGCAGAGTCAGACCAAGCCGCAACGGCATTCATCACCCCATACGGCCCATTCTGCTTCAACACAATGCCCTTCGGGCTCAAAAACGCCGGCGCAACATATCAGCGCATGATTCAGACATGTCTGGCCAACCATATCGGCAAAACGGTTGAAGCGTACGTGGATGACGTGGTCGTCAAAACCAAACACGTCGAAACTCTAATAGACGACTTGAGGCTCATGTTTGATAACCTCCGAACATATGACATTAGGCTTAACCCGGAAAAATGCATTTTCGGCGTACCAGCCGAAAAGCTCTTGGGCTTCATCGTATCCGGTAGAGGAATTGAAGCAAACCCAACCAAGATCCGAGCTCTGTCACAATTGGATATTCCAAAAGATCTCAAGCAAATACAAAAATTGACTGGATGCATGGCGGCTCTAAGCCGCTTCATCTCCCGCTTGGGGGAAAAGGCATTACCCCTTTACTGCCTCCTCCGGCGCACTGAACACTTTGAGTGGACGGATGCCGTCACGGCCGGACTCAAAGAAATAAAAGCCATACTGGCAACAAACCCTGTCCTGACCGCGCCGAACATCGGTGAACCAATGTTGTTATACATCGTGGCAACTCACCAAGTTGTAAGCGCAGTCCTCGTCGTCGAACGAGAAACGGTTGGACACAAATTCCCTGTCTAGAAACCGGTGTACTATGTGTCCACTGTCCTCACTCCATGCAAGTCCCAGTACCCGCATTACCAAAAAATAGCATACGCAGTGTTCATGGCATCCCGGAAGCTACGACACTACTTTCAAGAGTGTTCGATAACAGTAGCCTCCGAAGTACCTCTTAACGATATCATAAACAACCTCGACGCAATAGGCTGGATTGCCAAATGGGCCATTGAGCTCCTCCCATTCGACATAACATATAAGCCACGGCGAGCCATCAAGTCGCAAGCCTTGGCCGACTTTGTCGCTGAATGGACTGAAGCCGAACTCCCTAAAGAGTACGGCACATATTCCAACTGGACCATGCACTTTGACGGCTCCAAAATGCTGGCGGGTCTGGGGGCTGGCGTCGTCCTGACGTCCCCAACAGGAGATACAGTCCAATATGTACTCCAGATAATGTATACGGACTCCAACAATGCAGCCGAATACGAGGCCCTTCTACATGGCCTCCGGATGGCAGTCTCCATGGGCATTCAACGCCTAGAGGTGCGTGGGGATTCGAACCTCGTGATATCCCAAATAAACGGAGACTTTGACGCCAAAGATCCGAAAATGGCAGCTTACCGCAACGCCATCCTAAATATGTCAGCTCGGTTCGAAGGGCTGGAATTCCACCATATAGCCCGGGAAAATAATCAGGCAGCAGACATCCTGGCACGCATCGGCGCAAAGCGCGATGCAGTCCCCCCCCCAACATTTTCCTGGAAAGGCTATTCAAGCCATCCGTACAGTGGGAAGGGGAATCCGAAATTAACAATCCGGACCAGGCCGCATCACCTAACCCCAAACACCCTGACACAACGGAAGACTCTGTCAATGAAGTCACACCCTCAGCCCACGTAATAATGGCAGTAATTGCCCCATGGACAGAACCATTCTTAGCCTACTTAACTAGGCAGGAACTCCCCGAGGACCAAAATGAGGCACGCTGCATAGTGCGGCGATCTAAAGCCTATAAAGTCCATGAAGGAGAGCTTTATAAGAAAAGCACCACCGGAGTCCTTCAAAGGTGTATCTCCGAAGAGGAAGGGCGAAACCTTCTGGCGGAAATTCATGCTGGACTCGGCGGGCACCACGCTGCAGCCCGAGCCCTTGTAAGCAAGGCCTTCCGTACCGGATTTTATTGGCCGACGGCCCGGGCAGACGCTCATGACTTAGTCCAGCGATGCGTCGGTTGCCAATTATCCGCTAATCAAAGCCACATGCCGCCTACCGCCCTACAAACCATACCCATCACCTGGCCTTTTGCGGTCTGGGGGCTTGACATGGTTGGACCCCTTAAAGGAGGAACCCACAAGCAAAATACCTACTGGTCATGGTGGATAAATTCACCAAATGGATAGAGGCCAAGCCTATTAAGACGGCCGAATCCGAACCGGTGATAGACTTCATATCCGGGGTTGTACACCGTTACAACGTCCCCCATAGCATCATTACTGACAATGGCACAAACTTTACGGCCGATGAAGTTAAACTATGGTGCAAAAACATGGGCATTAAGCTCGATTACGCTTTAGTCTATCACCCACAAACTAACGGTCAAGTCGAGCGAGCCAACGGTCTAATCATGAGCGGCATCAAACCCAGATTAGTGCGACCCCTCAAGGAATCTAACACGCACTAGGTAGAGGAGCTTGACTCCGTACTCTGGGGGCTGCGGACCACGCCGAATCGCACTACCGGATTCACACCATTTTTTACGGTATACGGCGCAGAGGCAGTCCTGCCCTGCGACATAATTCATGACTCACCTCGCGTGCGCATGTACGAAGAAAGAGAAGCCGAGCTCGATCGGCAGGACAGCTTGGACGCATTGGAGGAGGAGCGCGACGTGGCAAAAGCCCGTTCTGCATTCTATCAACAGTAGGCTCGAAGATATCAAAGCAGAGAAGTACGGGCCAAAACTTATAACATTGGCGAACTAGTTCTACGCCTGCCGGACAAGAAAAAGGACAAACTAAAGCCTAAATGGGAGGGTCCCTTCATAATCAACCAAGTCCTGACTGGTGGAGCATACCGTCTGCGAAACGCATAGGACAAGCGACTCGAGCCGAACCCATGGAACGCAGCACGCCTACGAAGATTCTACGCCTAGCGCCGGACTCTGTGTTCGTCTCCTTCCTCTGCCCCCTTTTTTATTTATTTATTTCAAATTAGCTGCCTGGTATTTCTCTCCTTCTCCCTCCCTTTTTCTCCCAAGCCCTTAGGGGCTTGTCTGTGTGTTGTTCGCACATACTTGACGCGCCACCCGTGCTCATTATACCTGGGGACTTCTTTATCAGAAGTTTATATAAACGGGCCTCATGCCCAAAACATGTGTGACACTTTTGCATGAACCTTTTATACACCATTATATGCATCGATATGACTTAAGTTTTGGCCAAGCTGGGTTGCCTGGCTCCTGTGCTTACCCCTACGTTCCCGTTTGTTCGGCTAGGTGGTAAAGGGAGCACCTCTGTGATTGTTACTGCCGGGTGAGCCGGATGTGTACCTCAGACTGGGTGAAGCCGAAAGCTAGCGTTCTTAAGGGAATATTCGGTCGGTGAACTAAAAGATGATTTTTCATTTGTCTATTTATCTGCCCCCAGATGCTTTTCTGCTTTCTTTTCGCAGTCCGGACATGCACTTTAGGGCATTCCTCCCAGGGAAAGGAACCCCTAACGGAACTATTCTCCCTGGAAGATGTTTCTTACTAACCATGTAATATAACATAACTAGTTGGGCACTTGTCTGCTAAAACACTTATGACCCCTACGCCTGGTCTCCATGCATGCCCCGGTTCTTACATAACCGAGAGGGTATTCGGACACACTCTGGACTATCGGGTCCAAAGGTTGAAGTGAAAAGGTCCGCAATGACAAACGATCTACAATCCGGCTAGAAGGCATTTTACATGTCATTTTAAATTACATAGTCAATTTGACTAGGTATATTATTCTTCAATACCATCCAACAGGTTGTCTAATTTATAGTCCTGTTGGGAATACTTGGCAGCCAGCTCTACCTAGCCATACACTAAACTGACAGGGATCTCCTTTCTGTCAGGCCCCACAGGGCCGACCTCGGCCATGTGGTTCGGGTCAACCTTCGTGTACCGAGTCTTCACCATGGCCCAGGCCTCCCGGGCACCTTGACGGCAGGCCGATATCTTCCATAACCGAAAGCGCTGCCGCACTCCCTTCAGCTTCTCTGCAAGCTCTCCAAGGCCTTCGGGCATGGAGAGGGATGGCCACATAGCCTGGACGACGCCTTGCATCGCCTGCCGAACTCGTTCGTGCAGTTGCAACAGCTCAGGAAGAAGGTCCCCCGCTAAACCGGGCATTTCCTTCGCAGGACGACCTGTCAGCATATCTACAGACATAGCTCTGTCAATCGACTTCCTCGCTGAACTCTTTTTTCGAAGATTCGTTCAAGCACTTACTAAAAATGTCGCGTCGAAGTCGCCGATTCTCCTTTACGGAATCAAACAGCTGAGCACGAACATCCTTTAGTTCCTCGCCCAGCTGGGTATTGGCGTCTTGAAGCTTGTTCTTCTCTTACCTCACCCTCATCAGCATGCTCTCGCCGGCCTTTAACTGGCGTAGGAGTTGTTGCTTGTTCGGATTCACTCCGGCCCCATCTGCTCTGTTATTGTCAGAATTGCACACATGCCGCACTTCACAACAGAATTATCTTTCGAAGCATACATTACCTGAGGGGGTCCCCTTGGCATTCTCTGAAGCGGCCAGTGCGGCCTCAAGTTGGGCCTTGCACCCTTCCAGCTCCTGGGATAGTTGCGTATTCTTTTTTGTAAGATCCTGCGTAACATATGATCCTTAAATCAGTTATCTTAACTGTTTCAAGTCTCGGGGGCTACTGACATATATAACCATCAGATTTACTCACCCGTATGTCTTTCGCATACTGCTCTATGGCTCTGGCTAGACCATTTTGAGCGGCACGGAGGTACGCATCTCCCTATTAAAGGCGTCCAACGCTTCTTGGGAAAAACATGCATCACGAAGAACAGCCCGATGACGCCTGTGGTTCATGGCACTCTCCACCTCTGAATTGGTGGCAGATAGCCCGTCCGCGTCCTCTGTTGGAGGAGCGTTCGGTGCGCGCCCCGTGTTCGCCTCCGCTTCCGGACCCGGCCTTGAAGCCTGGCCGGTGGATATAGTCCGGCGGGCGCTCTTCTTCCTGAGGATAGCATGAGCGTTAGTGTGACTTGAGGGCATAAACCCTAGGCGTTAAAGCTGCACGCCGTACCGTTGCACCGGAATCTCGATCCGGTCCGCACTTCTTTTTAACCCGCCTGGCTTCAGTGGCCCTTGTTGGCTACCCACCGCGGGCTCGGCCCTCCGCCTCAAGGATTTCCCCTGCAAAGTGAAACACTATTGGTTCACGACAATTAAAATAAAGCATGGATGGATCCTCTTGAAAGTACTAGGACTTCGGTCTCGGTTACCTTTGAGGCCGGGAGTAGTCCGGGATAGTCGGCTGTAATGGCCACTAAGGTGTTGTACTTACTCAATTGATGAAACACCCCATCAATTAGCTCCACACATAAGTCCGGGTCCTCTTGGGAGTCCGGGTCGAGGGACCGTTCCGGGTCCTCGGGTTGTGGAGGAGGGCTGTTTATCTCCTTCACAGTCTGGCGCAGCTCCTGCGTTAAAATTGCTAGACTAAGTACTTAATTATGGGAATTTGAAAATGGGTAGGCAAGTGAAAATGTTCGCTTACCCAGCTTGGAGGATTGTGCATGGAGAATCCGCCCCGTGGGTTGACACGGAGGAATTTCTCTTCTTCTCCCTTGTACAATGCGGATAAGATCTTCATTAGAGTGGCAGCCAAATCCGGCCCCTTACGACCGCACCGGGTGGTGTCGTCCTCCCCACTACTAGAAAAAGGGCTATAGATGGGATTGACACTAATGGCGCACCAGACAAGCGGTGCGCCATTAGTATATACTAATGGCGCACCACCTTCTGATACGCCATTAGAGCTGAAACTACTAATGGCGCACCTGGCCCAGGGTGCGCCATTAGTATCAATTTTTTTTTGAACTAGTGTGCCTGTCCAAACATACTAATGGCGCATCCAGACACAGTGCGCCATTACTAGTTGTAACTAGTAATGGCGCACCTGTCGGAAAGTGCGCCATTAATGTTGTTTTTTATTATATTTTTTATTCCTTTTTTTTGCAAAACTACTAATGGCGCACTGTTCGACCGTGCGCCATTACTAGTTTAAACTAGTAATGGCGCACTATGGAACAGTGCGCCATTAGTATGTTTTTTTTGCAAAACTACTAATGGCGCACCACCAGAAGGTGCGCCATTAGTAACCTGGATTACTAATGGCGCATTTAGAGTTGGTGCGCCATTAGTAAGTGGGCAGCAACAAGATATTTTGGACATCCATCCATCCATCCGACCCAACGCACCAACACACACACACTCTCTCTCGCTCGAACCCACCCAAACCCTCGTCGCCTCCTCTCTTCCCCCCGAACCCCTCTCTCCCTCGCCGCCGTCGCCACCCACGCCGCCCGGTTCCGGCGAGCTCCGGCCGCTCGCAGCACGCCGACGAGATCCCCTTGGTCCGCATCTGGCTTACCTCCATGCAGATCCGCGGCTCCCCCACTGGCTAGGGTTTTGCATCCCCTTTTGTTCGCCGGGATCCGCCATGGCAGGCCACGGCGAGGCCATAGGTGACTGGATCCAGCACTGGTAAGCCCCTCCCCCTCCTTCTTCGCCCACCATCTCCTCCTCACCTCACCTCATCTTCTCTTCCTTCTCCGCAGGTCGCCATGGGCGTGCCGACGATGATGGCAGGAGGGGCGCACCTCCGTGGGGCGGGACACCGCCATGGAGATGGATTCCCTTGTCTGCCACCACACAGCGGCACCATGGAGCCTCCCAGCGCCCCAAACCCTAGCGGAGAGAGAGGAGCTGCTCCTAGTACAGCATGCCATGGAAGGGATTTTTTTGGTATTTTTGTTGTTGTTTCTCTTCCCGATCTAATCATGTGGAAGGCCCTTTTCCTCACCATGATTTATTCATCTCCCCTTCCTCTATTTTGTGCAGGTTGCTCTAATGGTGAAGCTTCTTCTGCAGGACACCCTCCACCCCTCCCCTGCATCCACCTCCTACCCCATACATGGTGAGCTACAACCTCTCTTTCTAGCCCTTGCAAATCTGATCTGGAGTGGACATGAATTGCAATTGTCATGGACACTACATAACAGCAAGTATTGGTTCAGTTTTTGTGTGAAATTCGATTGTCATTGTGCTTTTTTATGCTTGCTTCAGAAAAATAAAATCATGGATAGATAGAAGATGGAAACAGTGAGCTTCCTTTCAAGTTAGTAATACTAAAAGTCATTCCTATTTATTTGTGCTCTATTTTCTTTATTATCATATGTTTCTTTGCATTAGCTATTTAATATGTTTCAGATAATTTAGATGCATGCTTATACTCCTATCTATACCAGGTGCATGTGTTGTGCTTGTGTACCTATATACAGAATAGTACCCATGTGTAAGTGGGTGTATGTGTTCTGCTTATAGCAGATGTTTAGTAAATGTGCTATCAATGGCCTATTTCTTCTTGCAGGTTATGGACTATATCTTTCCTTGCCAATTCCCTCTCTCTTAAATCTGATTTGAACAGATGCTGCACTGGTCTCTTCACTTTCTTTCTTTCTCTCCTACTCTCACTGATAAGAACAGGTGCTCCTTAATCTTGCCATGCCAATGATGGTGTCCTGAGGCTCTCATCACTACTTAAAGATGTTGCACTACTTGATCCAATGATGCAATAGTCCTAGCACTACTAGGCTGCCTGAGGACAATCCCTACTTCAAACCCTACCTCTGGGCTAGTTGATTAGTAGTGGGTTTGTTGGATTTCATCTGAAAACTAACCCAAGCTTAATTGAGGGATCCCCTAATCATGGAGTTAGTTCTAGTTTGAGTTGATCTTTGGGTTTGGCTTTGATCTATACTTTGCTGGCTCTACTTCTGTCTTTTGGGTTATTGGCTCCATTTATGCAGTGTTGGCTCTCTTCTACTGTTTCTTTGATCAACTTAATCTGATTGGGGTTTGACTAATGTTTCCAAACTCGTAAGTGCTAGCTCCTACAGCAAAGGCATTTTGCTAAGGGGAATACTACATTTAAACCTTGATCAAGTTTTTCATGTTTGTTGTTTCTTGTTTTGCAGGTTGATGAACTGGAAGAAAGAAGCAGAAGATGAAGAACTAGATAGTTTAGTATAGGTTTAGTTTAGGACTTTTTCGAGATACGCCCGCTAATATGATGAACTGTATTCGGAGACTAATATGATGAATTGTATTCAGAGACTAATCTTCTATTGTATTCGATGAATCTATTGTTGATGTGTGCTGTCTATATTTTGTCCAATTATACATTTTGTAATCTATGCAAAAAACAGAAAATTAAAAAATAAAAAAACCTAATATTCATACTAATGGCGCATCACATCACAGTGCGCCATTAGTATGCCAAAGGATACTAATGGCGCATCATTAAACAGTGCGCCATTAGTATGCCGAAGTTACTAATGGCGCATCCTGTTGTTGTGCGCCATTAGTATGCCAAAGCACCTGGGTATACATGGCCCCCTGGGAGGCATACTAATGGCGCACTGTTGTATATACTAATGGCGCATCTAAGGTGCGCCATTAGTATACCAAATACTAATGGCGCACCACAGGTGCGCCATTAGTAAAATATACTAATGGCGTGGCACTAATGGTGCACCACTAATGCGCCATTAATGGCCAAATTAGGTGCGCCATTAGTAGGCCTTTTCCTAGTAGTGCCCCGTTGAAATCCCACATGGGGTGGCCTCTATACTGAAGCGGCTGCACCCCCCGCATAATGCATATGCCCATGACCTCGATCATGGTCAGTCCGGAATGAGCCAACAACCATATCCAGCTCATCAGGTAAAGGACGTCCCTGTCAGTTTCCCTCTGAGGGTTCCGTGGGCGCCAACTCAGGCGTTTCTTCAACAGAGCGTTATTGAACTTAGGGAGGCCGATCCGTACAGGGTCCGGCAGGGGGACATCATCCATATAAAACCATTCCGAAGGCCAGTCCTCGGACGCCTTCTTTGGGGTTCCAGATAGATATCCGGTCCCGGTGATGCGCCATAGTTCGGCTCCGCCCACCTGATAAATTGACCCCTCCTGAGAGCGGGGCACTGTTGGGGAACGTTGCAGAAAATTAAAATTTTTCCTACGGTTTCACCAAGATCCATTTATGAGTTTATCTAAGCAACGAGTCATGGGAGAGAGATTGCATCTACATACCACTTGTAGATCGCGTGCGGAAGCGTTCAAGAGAACGGTGATGATGGAGTCGTACTCGCCGTGATTCAAATCATCGATGACCAAGTGCCGAACAGACAACACCTCCGCGTTCAACACACGTATGGACAGCGTGACGTCTCCTCTGTCTTGATCCAGCAAGGGGGAAGGAGAGGTTGATGATGATCCAGCAGCACGACGGCGTGGTGGTGGATGCAGCAGAACTCCGGCAGGGCTTCGCCAAGCTGCTGCGGGAGGAGGACGAGGTGTAGCAGGGGGAGGGAGGCGCCAATACACAGGGTGCAACTGCCCTCCCCCCTGCCCTCCTTTATATAGGCCCCTAGGGGGGGGGGCGCCGGCCCTGGGAGATCCAATCTCCCAAGGGGGCGGCGACCAGGGGGGGTGGAGTGCCCCCCAAGGCAAGTGCCCCCCCCCACCTAGGGTTTCCAACCCTAGGCGCAGGGGGGCCCAACGGGGGGTGCACCAGCCCACTAGGGGCTGGTTCCCCTCCCACTTCAGCCCACAGGGCCCTCCGGGATAGGTGGCCCCACCCGGTGAACCCCCGGGACCCTTCCGGTGGTCCCGGTACAATACCGGGTGACCCCGAAACTTTCCCGATGGCCGAAACAACACTTCCTATATATAATTCTTTACCTCTGGACCATTCCGGAACTCCTCGTGACGTCCGGGATCTCATCCGGGACTCCTAACAACATTCGGTTTGCTGCATACTCATATTCATACAACCCTAGCGTCACCGAACCTTAAGTGTGTAGACCCTACGGGTTCAGGAGACATGCAGACATGATCGAGACGGCTCTCTGGTCAATAACCAATAGCGGGATCTGGATACCCATGTTGGCTCCCACATACTCCTCGATGATCTCATCGGATGAACCACGATGTCGAGGATTCAAGTAACCCCGTATACTATTCCGTTTGTCAGACAATATGTTACTTGCCCGAGACTCGATCATCGGTATCCCAATACCTCGTTCAGTCTCGTTACCGGCAAGTCACTTTACTCGTACCGTAATGCATGATCCCGTGACCAGACACTTGGTCACTTTGAGCTCATTATGATGATGCACTACCGAGTGGGCCCAGTGATACCTCTCCATTATCTGGAGTGACAAATCCCAGTCTCGATCCGTGTCAACCCAACAGACACTTTCGGAGATACCTGTAGTGCACCTTTATAGTCACCCAATTACGTTGTGACGTTTGGTACACCCAAAGCACTCCTACGGTATCCGGGAGTTACATGATCTCATGGTCTAAGGAAAAGATACTTGACATTGGAAAAGCTCTAGCAAAACGAACTACACGATCTTGTGCTATGCTTAGGATTGGGTCTTGTCCATCACATCATTCTCCTAATGATGTGATCCCGTTGTCAATGACATCTAATGTCCATAGTCAGGAAACCATGACTATCTGTTGACCAACGAGCTAGTCAACTAGAGGCTTACTAGGGACGTATTGTGGTCTATGTATTCACACGTGTATTACGACTTCCAGATAATACAATTATAGCATGAATAAAGACAATTATCATGAACAAGGAAATATAATAATAATCCTTTTATTATTGCCTCTAGGGCATATTTCCAACAGTCTCCCACTTGCACTAGAGTCAATAATCTAGTTACATTGTGATGAATCGAACACCCATAGAGTTCTAGTGTTGATCATGTTTTGCTCGCGAGAGAGGTTTAGTCAATGGATCTGCGACATTCAGATCCGTATGTACTTTGCAAATATCTATGTCTCCATCTTGAACATTTTCACGGATGGAGTTGAAGTGACGCTTGATGTGCCTGGTCTTCTTGTGAAACCTGGGCTCCTTGGCAGGGGCAATAGCTCCAGTGTTGTCACAGAAGAGTTTGATCGGCCCCGATGCATTGGGTATGACTCCTAGGTCGGTGATGAACTCCTTCACCCAAATTGCTTCATGCGCTGCCTCCGAGGCTGCCATGTACCCCGCTTCACATGTAGATCCCGCCACGATGCTCTGCTTGCAGCTGCACCAGCTTACTGCTCCACCATTCAACATATACACGTATCCGGTTTGTGACTTAGAGTCATCCAGATCTGTGTCGAAGCTAGCGTCGACGTAACCCTTTACGACGAGCTCTTCGTCACCTCCATAAACGAGAAACATGTCCTTTGTCCTTTTCAGGTACTTCAAGATATTCTTGACCACTGTCCAGTGTTCCTTGCCGAGATTACTTTGTTACCTTCCTACCAAACTTACGGCAAGGTTTACATCAGGTTTGGTACATAGCATGGCATACATAATAGATCCTATGGCTGAAGCATAGGGGATGACACTCATCTCTTCTTTATCTTTTGCCGTGGTCGGGCATTGAGCCGAGCTCAATTTCACACCTTGCAGTACAGGCAAGAACCCTTTCTTGGACTGATCCATTTTGAACTTCTTCAAAATCTTATGAAGGTATGTGCTTTGTGAAAGACCTATGAGGTGTCTCGATCTATTCCTATAGATCTTGATGCCTAATATGTAAGCAGCTTCTCCAAGGTCCTTCATTGAAAAACACTTATTCAAGTAGGCCTTAATGCTGTCCAAAAGTTCTATATCATTTCCCATCAAAAGTATGTCATCTACATATAATATGAGAAATGCTACAGAGCTCCCACTCACTTTCTTGTAAACGCATGCTTCTCCATAAGTCTGCATAAACCCAAACGCTTTGATCATCTCATCAAAGCGAATGTTCCAACTCCGAGATGCTTGCACCATCCCATAAATGGATCGCTGGAGCTTGCATACTTTGTTAGTGTTCTTAGGATCGACAAAACCCTCCATCCACATCATATACAGTTCTTCCTTAAGATGCCCGTTGAGGAATGCCGTTTTGACGTCCATCTGCCATATCTCATAATCATAGTATGCAGCAATTGCTAACATGATTCGGACGGACTTCAGCTTCGCTACGGGAGAGAAAGTCTCATCGTAGTCAACCCCTTGAACTTGCCGATAACCCTTAGCGACAAGTCGAGCTTTATAGATGGTAATATTACCATCCGCGTCCGTCTTCTTCTTAAAGATCCATTTGTTTTCTATCGCTCGCCAATCATCGGGCAAGTCTGTCAAAGTCCATACTTTGTTTTCATACATGGATTCTATCTCGGATTGCATGGCTTCAAGCCATTTGTTGGAATCTGGGCCCGCCATCGCTTCTTCATAGTTCGAAGGTTCACCGTTGTCTAACAACATGATTTCCAGGACAGGGTTGCCATACCACTCTGGTGTGGAACGTGTCCTTGTGGACCTACGAGGTTCAGTAGCAACTTGATCCGAAGTACCTTGATCATAATCATTAATTTTCTCTCTAGTTGGTGTAGGCACCACAGGAACATTTTCCTGAGCTGCACTACTTTCCGGTTCAAGAGGTAGTACTTCATCGAGTTCTACTTCCCTCCCACTTACTTCTTTCGAGAGAAACTCTTTTTCCAGAAAGGATCCGTTCTTGGCAACAAAGGTCTTGCCCTCGGATCTTAAGTAGAAGGTATACCCAATGGTTTCCTTAGGGTATCCTATGAAGACGCATTTTTCCGACTTGGGTTCGAGCTTTTTCAGGTTGTAGTTTCTTGACATAAGCATCGCATCCCCAAACTTTTAGAAATGACAGCTTAGGTTTCTTTCCAAACCATAATTCATACGGTGTCGTCTCAACGGATTTAGACGGTGCCCTATTTAAAGTGAATGTAGCTTTCTCTAGAGCGTATCCCCAAAATGATAGCGGTAAATCGGTAAGAGACATCATAGATCGCACCATATCCAATAGAGTGCGATTACGATGTTCGGACACACCGTTACGCTGAGGTGTTCCAGGCGGCATGAGTTGTGAAACGATTCCACATTTCCTTAAGTGTGTACCAAATTCATGACTTAAGTATTCTCCTCCACGATCTGATCATAGGAACTTTATCTTTCGGTCACATTGATTCTCTACCTCATTCTGAAATTCCTTGAACTTTTCAAAGGTTTCAGACTTGTGTTTCATTAAGTAGACATACCCATATCTACTCAAGTCATCAGTGAGAGTGAGAACATAACGATATCCTCCGCGAGCCTCAACGCTCATTGGACCGCACACATCGGTATGTATGATTTCCAATAAGTTGGTTGCTCGCTCCATCGTTCCGGAGAAGGGAGTCTTGGTTATTTTGCCCATGAGGCAAGGTTCGCATGTGTCAAATGATTCATAATCTAGAGACTCTAAAAGTCCATCAGCATGGAGCTTCTTCATGCGCTTGACACTAATGTGACCAAGGTGGCAGTGCCACAAGTATGTGGGACTATCGTTATCAACTTTACATCTTTTGGTATTCACACTATGAATATGTGTAATCTTACGTTCGAGATTCATTAAGAATAAACCATTGACCATCGGGGCATGACCATAAAACATATCTCTCATATAAATAGAACAACCATTATTCTCGGATTTAAATGAGTAGCCATCTCGTATTAAATGAGATCCAGATACAATGTTCATGCTCAAACTTGGCACTAAATAACAATTATTGAGGTTCATAACTAATCCCGTGGGTAAATGTAGTGGTAGCATGCCGACGGCGATCACATCGACCTTGGAACCATTCCCGACGCACATTGTCACCTCGTCCTTCGCCAGTCTCCGCTTATTCCGCAGCTCCTGCTGTGAGTTACAAATGTGAGCAACGGCACCGGTATCAAATACCCAGGATTTACTACGAGTACTGGTAAGGTACACATCAATTACATGTATATCAAATATACCTTTAGTGTTGCTGGCCTTCTTGTCCGCTAAGTATTTGGGGCAGTTCCGCTTCCAGTGACCCTTCCCTTTGCAATAAAAGCACTCAGTCTCAGGCTTGGGTCCATTCTTTGACTTCTTCCCGGCAACTGGCTTACCGGGCGCGGCAACATCTTTGCCGTCCTTCTTGAAGTTCTTCTTACCCTTGCCCTTCTTGAACTTAGTGGTCTTATTGACCATCAACACTTGATGTTCTTTCTTGATTTCAACCTCTGCTGACTTCAGCATTGAAAATACTTTAGGAATGGTCTTCACCATCCCCTGCATATTGTAGTTCAACACAAAGCTCTTGTAGCTTGGTGGGAGCGACTGAAGGATTCTGTCAATGACCGCCTCGTCCGGGAGTTTGATCTCGAGCTGGGACAGGCGGTTGTGCAACCCAGACATTTTGAGTATGTGCTCACTGACAGAACTATTTTCCTCCATCTTACAACTATAGAACTTGTCGGAGACTTCATATCTCTCGACCCGGGCATGAGCTTGGAAAACCATTTTCAGCTCCTCGAACATCTCATATGCTCCGTGTTTCTCAAAACGCTTTTGGAGCCCCGATTCTAAGCTGTAAAGCATGCCGCACTGAACGAGGGAGTAATCATCAGCACGTGACTGCCAAGTGTTCATAACGTCTTGGTTCTCTGGGATGGGTGCTTCACCTAGCGGTTCATCTAGGACATACGCTTTCTTGGCTGCTATGAGGATGATCCTCAGGTTCCGGACCCAGTCCAAATAGTTGCTGCCATCATCTTTCAGCTTGGTTTTCTATAGGAACGCGTTGAAGTTCATGTTGACATGAGCGTTGGCCATTTGATCTACAAGACATATTTTGCAAAAGTTTTAGACTAAGTTCATGATAATTAAGTTCATCTAATCAAATTATTTAATGAACTCCCACTCAGATTAGACATCCCTCTAGTCATCTAAGTGTTACACGATCCGAGTCGACTAGGCCGTGTCCGATCATCACGTGAGACGGACTAGTCATCATCGGTGAACATCTCCATGTTGATCGTATCTTCCATACGACTCATGTTCGACCTTTCGATCTTTGTGTTCCGAGGCCATGTCTGTACATGCTAGGCTCGTCAAGTTAACCCTAAGTGTTTTGCATGTGTAAAACTGTCTTACACCCGTTGTATGTGAACGTAAGAATCTATCACACCCGATCATCATGTGGTGCTTCGAAACGACGAACTTTAGCAACGGTGCACAGTTAGGGGAGAACACTTTCTTGAAATTGTTATAAGGGATCATCTTATTTACTACCGTCGTTCTAAGTAAACAAGATGCATAAACATAATAAACATCACATGCAATTATATAAAGTAGTGACATGATATGGCCAATATCATATAGCTGCTTCGATCTCCATCTTCGGGGCTCCATGATCATCTTCGTCACCGGCATGACACCATGATCTCCATCATCATGATCTCCGTCATTGTGTCTTCATGAAGTTGTCACGCCAACGACTACTTCTACTTCTATGGCTAACACGTTTAGCAATAAAGTAAAGTAATTTACATGGCGTTCTTCAATGACACGCAGGTCATACAAAAATAAAGACAACTCCTATGGCTCCTGCCGGTTGTCATACTCATCGACATGCAAGTCGTGATTCCTATTACAAGAACATGATCTCATACATCACAATATATCATTCATCATTCATCACAACTTCTGGCCATATCACATCACATGACAATTGCTGCAAAAACAAGTTAGACGTCCTCTAATTGTTGTTGCATCTTTTACGTGGCTGCAATTGGGTTCTAGCAAGAACGTTTTCTTACCTACGAATAACCACAACGTGATTTTGTCAACTTCTATTTACCCTTCATAAGGACCCTTTTCGTCGAATCCGCTCCAACTAAAGTGGGAGAGACAGACACCCGCTAGCCACCTTATGCAACTAGTGCATGTCAGTCGGTGGAACCTGTCTCACGTAAGCGTACGTGTAAGGTCGGTCCGGGCCGCTTCATCCCACAAAACCGCTGAAGCAAGAAAAGACTAGTAGCGGCAAGCAAGTTGACAAGATCTACGCCCACAACAAATTTGTGTTCTACTCGTGCAATAGAGAACTACGGATAGACCTAGCTCATGATGCCACTGTTGGGGAACGTTGCAGAAAATTAAAAATTTTCCTACGGTTTCACCAAGATCCATCTATGAGTTTATCTAAGAAACGAGTCATGGGAGAGAGATTGCATCTACATACCACTTGTAGATCGCGTGCGGAAGCGTTCAAGAGAACGGTGATGATGGAGTCGTACTCGCCGTGATTCAAATCACCGATGACCAAGTGCCGAACGGACAGCACCTCCGCGTTCAACACACATACGGACAGCGTGACGTCTCCTTCATCTTGATCCAGCAAGGGGGAAGGAGAGGTTGATGATGATCCAGCAGCACGACGACGTGGTGGTGGATGCAGCAGAACTCCGGCAGGGCTTCGCCAAGCTGCTGCGGGAGGAGGACGAGGTGTAGCAGGGGGAGGGAGGTGCCAATACACAGGGTGCGGCTGCCCTCCCCCTGCCCTCCTTTATATAGGCCCCCAGGGGGGCGCCGGCCCTGGGAGATCCAATCTCCCAAGGGGGCGGCGGCCAGGGGGGGTGGAGTGCCCCCCAAGGCAAGTGCCCCCCCACCTAGGGTTTCCAACCCTAGGCGTAGGGGGGCCCAAGGGGGGTGCACCAGCCCACTAGGGGCTGGTTCCCCTCCCACTTCAGCCCACGGGGCCCTCCGGGATAGGTGGCCCCATCCGGTGGACCCCCGGGACCCTTCCGGTGGTCCCGGTACAATACCGGGTGACCCCGAAACTTTCCTGATGGCCGAAACAGCACTTCCTATATATAATTCTTTACCTCCGGACCATTCCGGAACTCCTCGTGACGTCCGGGATCTCATCCGGGACTCCGAACAACATTCAGTTTGCTGTATACTCATATTCATACAACCCTAGCGTCACCGAACCTTAGGTGTGTAGACCCTACGGGTTCGGGAGACATGCAGACATGACCGAGACGGCTCTCTGGTCAATAACCAACAGCGGGATCTGGATACCCATGTTGGCTCCCACATACTCCTCGATGATCTCATCGGATGAACCACGACGTCGAGGATTCAAGTAACCCCGTATACTATTCCCTTTGTCAGACGGTATGTTACTTGCCCGAGACTCGATCGTCGGTATCCCAATACCTCGTTCAGTCTCGTTACTGGCAAGTCACTTTACTCGTACCATAATGCATGATCCCGTGATTAGACACTTGGTCACTTTGAGCTCATTATGATGATGCACTGCCGAGTGGGCCCAGTGATACCTCTCCGTTATCCGGAGTGACAAATCCCAGTCTCGATCCGTGTCAACCCAACATACACTTTCGGAGATACCTGTAGTGCACCTTTATAGTCACCCAGTTACGTTGTGACGTTTGGTACACCCAAAGCACTCCTACGGTATCCGGGAGTTACACGATCTCATGTTCTAAGGAAAAGATACTTGACATTGGAAAAGCTCTAGCAAAACGAACTACACGATCTTGTGCTATGCTTAGGATTGGGTCTTGTCCATCACATCATTCTCCTAATGATGTGATCCCATTGTCAATGACATCTAATGTCCATAGTCAGGAAACCATGACTATCTATTGACCAACGAGCTAGTCAACTAGAGGCTTACTAGGGACGTATTGTGGTCTATGTATTCACACGTGTATTACGATTTTCGGATAATACAATTATAGCATGAATAAAGACAATTATCATGAACAAGGAAATATAATAATATTCCTTTTATTATTGCATCTAGGGCATATTTCCAACAGGCACAAGGCAGAACAACCTCTTCCACAGCGCGAAATGGGCCTCGATGCCCAGAAACAGCTTGCAGAGGGCCACGAAGCCCGCAATATGCAGTACGGAGGCAGGCGTGAGGTTGAGTAGAGGGAGGCCGTAAAACTCCAGTAGCCCTCAGAGGAATGGATGAATTGGAAATCTGAGTCCTCTTATTAAATAAGGGACTAGGCATACCCGCTCTCCTTGAGAGGGATTGGGGGCGCTCTCCGCCTGCTCTCCGCCGCTATAGGTGGTAATCCCGGCTCGAGCTGGGACCATATATGCTGGGGGAAGTATCCCTTTGGATTGAAGCGCTACTAGCTTTCTATGCGGGACGGAACACCGCTCCCAATCTCCGGGCCGAGGGCTGGAGAGGCGAGAGAAGGAGCTGCTTCGATCGGCCATGGTGGAATGGATCTCTGTTGAAGGCGCTCTGATGAATACTCGTGGAGAGGGAAGGTGGTGTGAATTGGATCTAAATCCCCGTCTCTTTTATGGGCGGCTCATTTACGTGGCTAGGGGGGTAAATGAAAAAACTCCCTGGCTTTTCGCATTCGTTTGACACGTGGAAGATGGTCATTATTGGGCACAGAAGCTGAGGAGAGCAGCACGCACTAGAAGCCGGACACTATTCGGCAGGCACATGGAATTTGGAGAAGAACCCGCCTTGCAATGCCAAAGACAAACTTGCGCGCCGGACTTATCATCATTGAAGCCTGGTTCGGGGGCTACTGACGGAGTCCCGGATTAGGGGGTGTCTGGATGGCCGGACTATGACCTTTGGCCGGACTCCCGGACTATGAAGATACAAGATTGAAGACTTCGTCCCGTGTCCGGATAGGACTTTCCTTGGCGTGGAAGGCAAGCTTGGCGATATGATATGAAGATCTCCTCCCATTGTAACCGACTCTATGTAACCCTAGCCCTCTCCGGTATCTATATAAACCGAAGAGTTTTAGTCAGTAGGACGAACAACAATCATACCATAGGCTAGCTTCTAGGGTTTAGCCTCTCTGATCTCGTGGTAGATCAACTCTTGTACTACCCATATGATCAATATTAATCAAGCAGGAGTAGGGTTTTACCTCCATCGAGAGGGCCCGAACCTGGGTAAAAACATCGTGTCCCTTGTCTCCTGTTACCATCCGCCTAGACGCACAGTTTGGGACCCCCTACCCGAGATCCGCCGATTTTGACACCGACAATAAGCTTGTCAAGATTTAGCATGCCCACATGACCTAACCATTTATGCCACAACCAGCCTTTAGAAGGTTTAGCAATTAAGCAAGCTCTAGGTTGAGCCTTTTTAGTGAAATCAACAATGTGTAAATCACCTCTACGTATGCCGGTAAAGACCATATTATGATTATCTCTTCGAAACACTTGGCAATCTACTTCGGTAAATAGGACATTGAAACCGAAATTGGCTAGTCTAGATACAGAAAGTAAATTGTAGCCAAGAGATTCAACGAGCATAGCATTTTGTATGGAGCTATCATGTGAGATGGCCACCTTACCGAGCCCAACTACCTTACCCTTTGAGTTATCACCAAAAGTGACATACTTTCGAGGGCCGCCGTTTTCAGCAAGCTGACGAAACATATCCTTGTCTCCGTTCATGTGATCGGTAAATCCACTATCAAGAACCCATTCCTTTCCTCCAGCCATGTAGCCGCGAAGGTTAGCCATAAGACCAAAGTGTCTCATAGACTCATTGAGATCATAGTCACTATCATCATCCTCATCATAGTATCCATGTTCAACATCGTCTTATGATTGATCATTTCCTAGAGAGAGTGATTCATTAGTTTTGTTCTCATGACAATGTGCATCTCTATGAATTCTAATGACTTCGGAAATGATGTTGCTAATGGTTCCAACATCTCCTTTGGCACGCATAAGGTCACGAAGCTCAAATAGACAATCACCAAACTTAGGATCATTGGGACTCATCTTATTCAAAGCAATAGACTTGTGAAGAATCTCATCTAAGTTTTTCAAGGAATAGTTTGGAAATTGTTCCTCAAGAAATCTCCATATAGTGTAAGCACATTCAAGAGTTGGCAAGCAAGCAATAAATTTTTTAGGTAATCCTCTAGTGATAAGATTGACAGTTCTAAGATTGTGAATCATATCAAGAGACTCATCAGGGGTAGGATGCAAGGGGTCAACAAGGGGCGCACAAGGAGTTGTAATGTACTTGTTCAAGTGATATTCATTGAAAATCTCAAGCATCTAATTTTTCCAAGCATTATAGAACTCTCCATCAAGCATAGGCACGCTACGTCTAATACTCCCAATCATAGACTCATCCATCTTCCTCCAATGGTGTTTAAACCAATGCAATGGAGACCAAAGCTTGAATACCAATTGAAAGGATCGAGAAGAGGTGTCTAGAGGGGGTGATTAGACCCTCAACAAGTAAAGGTAGCCGTTTTTAAGTTTTTCAAGTTGAGGTTGGAAATTTGCACAATTTCAAGCATTCACAATACAATTGAAGCAAGCATGCCAAGAGTATATGAGCAGCGGAAAGTAAAGCATGCAACTTGCAAGAAAGTAAAGGGATGGGATTGGAGTGTGCAAACGCAATTGGAGACATGGAGATTTTTGGCGTGGTTCTGATAGGTGGTGCTATCGTACATCCACGTTGATGGAGACTTCAACCCATGAAGGGTAACAGTTGCACGATTCCACGGAGGGCTCCACCCACGAAGGTTCCACGAAGAAGCAACCTTGTCTATCCCACCATTGCCATCGCCCACGAAGGACTTGCCTCACTTGGGTAGATCTTCACAAAGTAGGCGATCTCCTTGCCCTTACAAACTCCTTGGTTCAACTCCATAATCTTGACAGAGGCTCCCAAGTGTCACCTAACCAACCTAGGAGACACCACTCTCCAAAAGGTAATAGATGGTGTGTTGATGATGAAATCCTTGCTCTTGTGCTTCAAATGATAGTCTCCCTAACACTCAACTCTCTCACACATATTTGGCTATGGTGGAAAGATGATTTGAGTGGAGACCAACTTGGGGAAGGCTAGAGATCAAGATTCTTGTGGTTGGATTGGAATGTCTTTGTCTCAACACATGAGTAGGTGGTTGTCTCTCAGAAAATGAGTAGTGGAAGTGTAGGCACGTTCTGATGGCTCTCTCTCAAATGGAGAAGCGTGTGGAGGGGTATATATAGCCTCCACACAAAATCTAGCCGTTACACACAATTTCCCAAACTCGGCGGGACCGAATAGTGAAACTCAGTCAGACCGATATGGTTCAAAATGTGAATTTTAGAGTTTTCGGTGGGACTGTCGGTGTCAAAACCGGCGGATCTCGGGTAGGGGGTCCCGATCTATGCATCTTAGGCTGATGGTAATAGGAAGCAAGGGACACAATGTTTACCTAGGTTCGGGCCCTCTTGATGGAGGTAAAACCCTACTTACTGCTTGATTAATATTGAAGATATGTGGAATACAAGAGTTGATCTACCATGAGATCATAGAGGCTAAACCCTAGAGCTAGCCTATGATGGTATGATTGTAAATACAATCGGCCTTCTAAAGGACCATCCTCTCCGGTTTATATAGACACCGGAGAGCTAGGGTTTACATGGAGTCGGTTACAAGGAAGGAAACATAATATCCGGATCGCCAAGCTTGTCTTCTGCTACCTCTTGAGCACTGCGTTGGTTTTCCCCGAAGAGGAGAGGATGATGCAGTAAAGTAGCGTAAGTATTTCCCTCAGTTTTTGAGAACCAAGGTATCAATCCAGTAGGAGACCACACACAAGTCCCTCGTACCTACACAAAACGATAGCTACTCGCAACCAACGTGATTAGGGGTTGTCAATCCCTTCAGGGTCACTTACGAGGGTGAGATCTGATAGAGATGATAAATAATATTTTGGTATTTTTGATAGGTAGATGCAAAGTGAAAAGTAAAAAGGCAAAGTAAAAAACAAAGCAAGTAAATAAAGTGATAGAGATTGATATGATGAGAATAGACCCGAGGGCCATAGGTTTCACTAGTGGCTTCTCCCAAGAGCATAAGTATTCTACGGTGGGTGAACAAATTACTGTTGAGCAATTGACAGAATTGAGCATAGTTATGAGCATATCTAGGTAATGATCATGTATATAGGCATCACGTCCGAGACAAGTAGATCGAAACGATTCTGCATCTACTACTATTACTCCACTCATCGACCGCTATCCAGCATGCATCTAGAGTATTAAGTTAAAAACAGAGTAACGCCTTAAGAAAGATGACATGATGTAGAGGGATAAATTCATGCAATATGATAAAAAACCCATCTTGTTATCCTCGATGGCAACAATACAATACGTGCCTTGTAACCCTTTCTGTCACTGGGTAAGGACACCACAAGAGTGAACCCAAAGCTAAGCACTTCTCCCATTGCAAGAACTACCAATCTAGTTGGCCAAACCAAACGGATAATCCGAAGAGACTTGCAAAGATAACTCAATCATACATAAAAGAATTCAGAGAAGATTCAAATATTATTCATAGATATTCTAGATCATAAACCCACAATTCATCGGTCTCAACAAACACATCGCAAAAAGAAGATTACATCGAATAGTTCTCCACAAGAGAGGGGGAGAACATTGTATTGAGATCCAAAAAGAGAGAAGAAGCCATCTAGCTACTAGCTATGGACCCGAAGGTCTGAAGTAAACTACTCACACTTCATCGGAGAGGCTATGGTGTTGATGTAGAAGCCCTCCATGGTAGATGCCCCCTCCGGCGGAGCTCCGGAACAGGCCCCAAGATGGGATCTCGTGGATACAGAAAGTTGCGGCGGTGGAATTAGGTTTTTGGCTCCGTATCTGATCTGTCGGGGGTACGTAGGTATATATAGGAGGAAGGAGTACGTCGGTGGAGCAACAAGGGGCCCACGAGGTAGGGGGTGCGCCCAGGGGGGCGTGCCCTCCACCCTCGTGACCGCCTCTGGCACTTCTTGGAGTAGGGTCCAAGTCTCCTGGATCACGTTCGGTGAGAAAATCACGTTCCCGAAGGTTTCATTCCGTTTGGACTCCGTTTGATATTCCGTTTCTTTGAAACATTGAAATAGGAAAAAAACAGCAATTCTGGGCTGGGCCTCCGGTTAATAGGTTAGTCCCAAAAATAATATAAAAGTGGAAAATAAAGCCCAATATAGTCCAAAACAGTAGATAAAGTAGCATGGAGCAATCAAAAATTATAGATACGTTAGAGACGTATCAGGCATCCCCAAGCTTAATTCCTGCTCGTCCTCTAGTAGGTAAATGGTAAAAAAGAATTTTTGATGCGGAGTGATACTTTGGCATAATTTCAATGTAAATCTTCTTAATTGTGGCATGAATATTCAGATCTGAAAGATTCAAGACAAAAGTTCATATTGACATAAAAGTAATAATACTTCAAGCATACTAATCAAAGCAATCATGTCTTCTCAAAATAACATGGCTAAAGAAAGTTATCCCTACAAAATCATATAGTCTAGCTGTTGCTCTATCTTCATCACACAAAGTATTTAATCATGCACAACCCCGATGACAAGCCAAGCAATTGTTTCATACTTTAGTAATCTCAAAACTCTTTCAACTTTCACGCTATACATGAGCGTGAGCCATGGACATAGCACTATAGGTGGAATAGAATGGTGGTTGTGGAGAAGACAAAAAAGGAGAAGATAGTCTCACATCAACTAGGCGTATCAACAGGCTATGGAGATGCCCATAAATAGATATCAATGTGAGTGAGTAGGGATTGCCATGCAACGGATGCACTAGAGCTATAAGTATATGAAAGCTCAACAAAAGAAACTAAGTGGGTGTGCATCCGACTTGCTTGCTCACGAAGACCTAGGGCACTTTTGAGGAAGCCCATCATTGGAATATACAAGCCAAGTTCTATAATGAAAAATTCCCACTAGTATATGAAAGTGACAACATATGAGACTCTCTTATTATGAAGATCATGGTGCTACTTTGAAGCACAAGTGTGGTAAAAGGATAGTAGCATTGTCCCTTCTCTCTTTTTCTCTCTCTCTTTTTTTGTTTGGGCCTTTTTTTATGGCCTCTTTTTTTTGTCCGGAGTCTCATCCCGACTTATGGGTGAATCATAGTCTCCATCATCCTTTCCTCACTGGGACAATGCTCTAATAATGATGATCATCACACTTTATTTTTCTTACAACTCAACAATTACAACTCGATAATTAGAACAAAATATGACTCTATATGAATGCCTCCGGCGGTGTACTGGGATGTGCAATGACTCATGAGCGACATGTATGAAAGAATTATGAACGGTGGCTTTGCCATAAATACAATGTCAACTACATGTTCATGCAAAAAGCAATATGACAATGATGGAGCGTGTCATAATAAAAGGAACGGTGGAAAGTTGCATGGCAATATATCTCGGAATGGCTATGGAAATGCCATAATAGGTAGGTATGGTGGCTGTTTTGAGGAAGGTATATGGTGGGTGTATGATACCGGCGAAAAGTGCGCGGTATTAGAGAGGCTAGCTGTAAGTGCATCTAGTGCCCCTTAGTGATTTTGGTGTATTGAAGACTTATAGGTTAAGGGACTAATGCGTTTGTGAGTGTACACAGGTCTATAAGTCTATGAGGAGTTTGATATTTACAAAGAAAGTCGACCCCTAAAAATGAAGTTCTTCAACTGAAGACTTTGATATTCTGAAGACTTTCTGAAGACTTTGAAAGTGAAGAAGTTGGTGTGACCTTGAAGACTTGGTATTCATTTGTGGAACATGAAGCGTGAAGACTTTTGTTTGTAGTTTCATTTTCTCTTTCTTGAGTCATAGGAAACACCGTACTGTTAAAGGGGGTCGAGGAAATACTAAGGAAAAATTTCCATGTGATGCTCAACTCAAAATCCTACACCTACCAATCCCTTTGAGTGAAGCCTTTGGAAATCTCATACAGTTCAGTCACTTTCTTCAGTGACAGAGACGAAGTTCTTCTGGTCACTGATGAATTTGTTCTGACTAAGGAGTTAGGAATTCGTCAATACGAATTACCTACACAGTGAGGAACATGATAGCCTTGAGGAATTTGAGAGTCAAATTTCCGACCGTTGCTGTGCTGCGCGCCAGCTGTCCCAAAATATCTTATCCACCTAACGGTCATATCATTGAGGGGCATTTATGTCTTATCATGTCGGGCTGCTCCCTAGGCTATAAATAGCCGCCCCCTACAACCACTAGCTGGTCGGCTGCTCCGAGAGAACTTGACACTAGTCATTTGAGAGCAACCCATCCTCCGAGGACTTTGAGCGAAAATCATCGAGTGAGGAAAACCCAAAACCAAACCCCAACAAACCCAAAGTGATTGAGCATCACTGAATAAATTGATCCTGCGTGGATCCGACGCTTGTTACCTTTGAAGACTGTGCTTCTTCCAGACGGTTAGGCGTCAAGGTCTAGAGCATCCAAGAGGAATTGTGGATCGTCGAGTGACCAAGTCTGTGAAGGTTTGGAAGTCGCCTGAAGACTTACCACGAGTGATTGGACGAGGTCTGCGTGACCTTAGTTCAAGGATAATACAGCGAGGACTGGGTGTCCTGAGCTGCGTGCTCAGCGACTGGGTGTCCGGGACTGTGTGTCCTCAAGTTTAAATACTCAGCCGCTCCAACCAGACGTACAACTGAGACAGCAGTTGGAACTGGTCTACCAAATCATTGTCTTCACCAACCTACTAGTTCTATTTCCTCAACCCTTTCATTTCCTCATTACTGTGTTGAGTGTTTGTTCATATCTGTGTTTGAAGACTTTGACTGAAGACTTTCTCAGTTTCCTCAGTTCAATTTCTTCAGTCTGTTTGTCTTCATCTTGTGTTATCCTGTGATTACGCTTTCTGTACTCTGTGCTAGTCTTCATTTCATCATGATGACCATGCTTGTATTCTGTTATGCTTACTTCTGAGTAGTTATTCTGCTGCTAATAGTTCTTCGCTAAGGAATTTCCTCACCGGCAAATTCCTCAGTGAAGAATTCATAAAAATCGCCTATTCACCCCCCCTCTAGTCGACATAACGCACTTTCAATTGGTATCAGAGTAAGGTACTCCCTTGTTTTGTGTGATTTTGGTTTAATCTGATGAGAATCTCAAGCCCAGCTACTCTAAACTTGCAAAGATTGCTGTAAAACAACAAAGGGCTTTTGAAAAGGTTCAAAACATGCTAGACAAAAGTGATGATATGTTGGGTGAAGAAATGGATCGCACTAAAGCCCTGACTGAAAATCTTCAAAGACTTCAGTCTAGGTTTGATAACCTTCAAAGTCATCATAACACTCTCTTATCTGATCATGAGAAACTTTCTTATGAATTTCTTCAAAGAAAGCAAGATCTTGAGAAGCTAAGAGTGAGTTATGAAGATCTTCAGAAGGAGCGCGATTCATTACTTGCTCAACAAATCAGCACTTCTCAGGAAGAATTCATTCCTCCATGCTTAAAGTGCATTGAACGTGAATCTGCTAATTCTTCACCTGAATGTTCAAATGCTTCAACTGTTACAAATTCTTCACCTGCCTCTGCTGTCACTAATTCCTCATTTGAGGACATTGCTAGTATCACTAACGATGCAGGGCTAAAGGAACTGTACACGACAGGCATGTACAAAAGCCTCAAAGGGCATCAGATTCTTTGTGATGTGCTCAAAAAGCAGATCCTCAACAGAAACCCTAGGAAAGAGGGTATTGCCTTTGAGAGGAATCTTAATGCTGATGGAACATATTGGAAGCCTGAGCAGTACCCCAAAACCTCATGGGTTGCTGCAAAGGGACCTCCAGTTGATCCATCCAAGTTATCTGGCTTTACATGTGAATCTCCTCATTCTTCTGATGAGTCATTTGACTCCAACTATAAACTGTTCAAAAATCAGAATGGTGAAGTATTTGCTAGATATGTTGGGACTAACTGCAGGAATGGTTCCCCTATGAAGAAAATTTGTGTTCCCAAAAGTTATGTTGAAGGTCTTCAGGTGAATGTTCTCATGACACCACCTGTGAAGAATAGGAACCCCAGAACAAACTCTTCATATGGATCCAAGTCTTCATATGGACCAAATTCCTCACTTGGATCAAAGTCCTCATATGATTATCATCGTGCTAACAACTCTGTTTCGCAGGGTAGAGCTAAGGGCTACGAGTATGCACATTATTCTTCGAATCATTATGTTCATAAGTCCTCGAAGAATTTCTTTTCTTATTCATATGCTTACCCTAACCCCTCTTATGTGAAACGAAATGGTTTGGCTTCTATGCCACCATTCTCGTATGGTGCTCGCAGAGTGATGAACTCTTTGCCACCCCTTCAGATGTGGGTGGTGAAGAAAAAGAACTAATCTCTTATGCAGGGTCAGGTCTCCAGACGTGCCTTAACGTCTGAAGAATTTGCTGGGGACCTGACAAAATTGCCTGAAAGGACGCAGGCTAACCATGATGAAATGAACTTTCATTTCACATGTCCTCATACTGCTATATCTGTTTACCGCTTGATGAAATTCATCTGATGAACTTGATATCATATTCTTCACTGATGAAGCATATGAGATTGTAAGGTACACTAATTCATCTGCAGGATGATCAACCCAAAACCACTGAATGGGTCCTCGATAGTGGATGTACAAATCACATGACTGGTGACAAGAATCTTTTGATGGATGCTCCCTTATCACCGTTACATCTGAAGCATATCATCTTTGCTGACAAAGGCAAAAGTCAGGTATTGGGTCTTGGTAAGGTTGCGATCTCTAAGGATAAACACATGGACAAAGTCATGCTTGTTGAGTCCTTAGGATACAACCTCATGTCAGTCTCAATGCTTTGTGATCTTGATATGGTTGTTGTCTTTGGCAAGTATCGCTGTGTTGTGATTATGGAAGCTGACAATTCCAAAGTCTTTGAAGGCTTTAGGAAAGGAGATTTGTATATTGTTGATTTCTCTACAGAACCACAACCAGCCGTGTGTCTACTTGCAAAAGCTTCAGAAGGCTGGCTATGGCATCGACGACTTGGTCACGCAGGCATGAGGAATTTGCACACGCTTGCGAAGAAGAAGCATGTCATTGGCATTGAGAATGTCAAATTCCTCAAGGATCACTTATGCGGAGCCTGTGAAGCTAGAAAAATGACCAAGGCCAAGAATCCAGCAAAGACTATCATGACCACTACTCGTCCATTCGAATTGCTTCACATGGACCTCTTTGGACCTAATCATTACTCAGCAGTCTCTAATGCTGCATCTCTATATGGTTTTGTCATTGTTGATGATTACTCTCGATATACATGTCACGACCCCAACTCAATGCCATATCGATCTAGCATGTAACACCTCATATCACTTTGCGGCCTCACGCACGGTATCCCCACGGGTGTCGCCTTACCTTTGCCCAGGACCGTTTGCGTCTTTTGGCACACGTATATGATAGTGTTGCTAGCATCCATATGATAAGGAGCCCGGGCTGACATGGCTAGTCGTAAACCCAAAGTGGCACAAACTTACAGGGACAAGCATCCATGACCCAACATCGAACGTGTCGGTCATCAGCGAGTGAATCCAGGCTGTAGCACTGGGCTAGCAGGACTCCGGTGAACCGGGCTGTAGCGGGCTAACAGGACTCCGGTATTCATCGCGTGACATTTCCTCGAAGGAATAGACACAGGAACGAAGAAGGACACATGCCGGCCAGCCTAAGTGTTCCGGAGCAGTAGCAAGCTACCATGGCTCAGTGGAAACACTAGGAGACATTTCCCGGTAAGAGAGGCTACTAAGGATAAACAACTAGATAGTCAGATCCCACACATACCAAGCATTTCAATAACATACACACAATATGCTCGATATGTGCAAATACAACATGGCATCACAACATGACTCTACGACTCAAGTATTTATTCAATAGGCTCCGAGGAGCGAGATATTACAAACATGGGTCTCATGACCCAACACTCAGAGCATACAAGTCAAAGCACAAGCGGAAGCTTAACATGTCTGAGTACAGACATCTACAAATGAAAAAGGCTGAGAAGCCTGACTATCTACCAGATCCTGCCGAGGGCACAAGATCGTAGCTGAGGTAACAAGCTAAACATCGAAGTCCATGCGAAACTACTAGCGAGACCGAAGTCTCTCTGCAAAAACATAAAATAGGCAAACGTGAGTACAAATGTACCCAGCAAGACTTACATCAGAACTAACTACATATGCATCATTATCAACAAAGGGATGGTGGGGGTTTAACTGCAGCAAGCCAGCTTTGACTCGGTGGCTATCCTGAACTACGACTGCAAGTAACTCTTTTGAGGTGGCGCACACGAGTCCACATATTCACCATATCAATACACCACTATGGATCCGCTCCCGTCTCCCTACGAGAACGCCATCCATAGCACTCACACTTATCTTGCGTATTTTAGAGTATCCACTTTCACTTGTCTATGAACTGTACAGGCAACCCAGAAGTCCTTTACCGCGGACACGGCTATTCGAATAGATAATGTTAACCCTGCAGGGGTGTACTTCTTCACACACGCTCTCGCCACTTACCGCCATGTACACCTCGTGTATCTCGGCAACCTTCAAGCGGAAGCCCAGCGAGGGTGTCGGCCACGACCTGACTAACCACACAAGTCTCTCGTCCAGGTTTATCGCCTATTCGGGTTCCATCCGCAAGGAGATCCGGCCGGGGTGTCGCTCACGGCCCCAAACAATGTGTGCAGGGTTCCCAAGCCCACCTCGACGGGTGGATCTACGCTTGGTACACCGTGCCACGGTGCCTAGTCTGTCCCAAGCCCACCTGTACCGGGTGCCACTTGGTAGACTACTAACACAACCTACAAACACCAGAAACTAGTTGCAACTCCTGGACAGAGATCATGTTGATTAATAAGTCGAGAGGGGTCGAGTTACCGGAACCCAATGTGTGGTAGTATCTGTTCATGGATCACAAACACATAACTCAGTTCCTGAGGACGACTGCAATGAGACAACCCACCATGTACTCCTACATGGCCTCTCACCGCTACCTTTACCAAATCGTGTTCACACACTTAGCTCTCAACAGTAGGACATGTTCACACACCTCTGATTCATCCCCGATGAATCAGACCTGACACAACTCTAAGCAATAGCAGGCATGACAACAAGCATGAATGAGTAGGCACATCAGGGCTCAAACAACTCCTACTCATGCTAGTGGGTTTCACCTATTTACTGTGGCAATGACAGGTCATGCAAAGGATAAAGGGGTTCAGCTACCGCAGCAAGTAACAAATGAATTGTTGTTGTCCTAATCAGTAAAAGAGAGCAGGAGTGAGAGAGTGGGATTTTATCGGAATGAACAAGGAGGTTTTGCTTGCCTGGCACTTCTGAAGATAATATAGTTTCTTCATCGGTGCCATCGAACTCATCGTCGAACCCACGTCTATCAAGAGGGGACAAACACCGGCAAACAAGGAAGAACACAATCAATGCAATGCACAATATGATGCATGATCATGACATGGCAATATGCTGTAGTTTGAGCTAATGCAACTAGCAACCAGATTAAATGAAGTTGGTTTGAATCCAAGATTCAAATTCAAACTCCATATGTGGACATTAAAATGCCATTTATATGATTTGTGCTAATCAGCAGCTATAAGTTGTTCTAACATGCATGAAAATGGTACAGATGGATAGATTGGATTTTTCTGATCATTTTTCATATATAAATTATTTCATTTGGAGTTACGGTTGAATTACTATGAATTTTAGAAGTTTATACTAATTTATGGAATTTCCTATAATAGAATAAATCCAGTAATTGATTTACTGCGTCAGCAATGCGTCAGGGTGATGTCATAGTCAACGGAGACGTCTAGGTCAAACCTGACTGATGGGTCCCGCATGTCAGCATAATTAGATTAGCTAAATATTAATTAGAACTAAACCAGATTAGTTAACTGGGCTGGGCCCCACCTGTCATTGACTCAACAGAGTCAACCAGGGCCCACCCGTGGTCAAAGTCAAGTCGGCTGCATCGGCGTTTAGCCGCCGGCGAGCCCGACGCGGCAGCGGAAGTGATTTTGGCCGTTCCGGCCACCAAATGGGTCGCGGAAGGCATCTAAGTGGAGCTGGGGACAAACCGCAGCTCTTGGTGGTGTTTAGTTGGGTCGGGGTGGCCGGAATTGGCGCCGGCGACGACCTAGGCGGCCGTCGGAGTTCGGGTGGAGGCGAACTCGAGGCTAGGGTGTGCGGTGAGGTGCGGGGAGTGTATGGTTAGACCCTACGCGACGTGGTGAGTGCGATGGACATCGAGAGGTGGCCGGAGAATGGCCGGGAGCACGTCGGCGACGAGCTCCGCGGCGGTGCGTGCGGGTGATCTTCGTGCAGTTTCTACACAGCTCGGGGGCGAGAGAGGAAGGGAAGGGGAGGTAGCTAGGCTCACAGGGCACTCATGGAGGCAACCGGCGGGGTCGGGGACGGACTAATGCGGCGACGGCGTTGAAGGGGATCTCCGGCGACGGCGGACTCGGGCGAAGTCGGTGCGGTGGACTCGGGCCACACGAGCACGCGGGGCTCGGCTAGCTCGACGAGAAGGATGGCGGCGGAGCTCCTAGACACGGCGAGACGGAGCACGGACGGCGGGGAGCGCGGCTACGGCGATGGGGCGGCGGCGGTGGCGTCGGCCATGGCTGGGGAGCGCGAGGGGGAGGAGCTGGGGAGGAGAGGAGATGTCCGAGGGGTTCGGGGGAGAGAGGGGGAGCGATCCACGCCGCGGCTCGGTGAGGGGAGCGGCGAGGCGGCGACCAGGTGCGTGGCACCCATGCGGTGCTCGCCGCCGAGCACCTGCCTGCCTGCCTAGCCGAGCCAAGCAGCTCGCTGGCGCGGCAGCTGGGCTGGGCCGGCAGGTGGGCCGGTTAGTAGGCGCCAGGTAAGGTTTTCTTCCTGTTTTTCTTCTTCTATTTTTCTGCAACTTTGTGGAGTTTAAAAAAATACTTAAACAGCTTCAAAATTCACCAAACTGGACCTGGACCTTAGTTGGAATATTTCCAACATGGAACATTTTAGTTTGGGAATATTTGGGCATTTGAAATATTTTATATAATTTAAATGCCCAAACTCAAATATTTATGATTTAATTCAAAGACCTTAGGATGACCTAGAAAATTGTGCACCACTTTTGGCAGAGGCTCTGAACCAAAGCAAAGGTGATGAGCATTTTAGAAGGGCATTTCAGGTTCATTGAAAATAATTTTAGTAAACCCTAGTTGGATTCAAAAAGGGGTTCTGGGGGTTCTGTCTTCCCCATTTCCAATTTCAAATGAAAGTTAAACATGATGCACACACTAATGCATGGACTAGCTAGGATGTGACAACTCACCCCCACTAAACAAGAATCTCGTCTCGAGATTCAAGCGTAGGGTAAGATGATGGGGGGACGCAAACTAACACAATCTTCACGATCCAAGGTGCACTTCATGAGAACATTGATTCGATCACCATCTTTGTCTCGACGTCTTGCTCTGAGATCTCCATCTAACATGACAACAAGAGGAAAGGGACAATTCCAGAAGAATCAATCTTCTCGAAGATCAATCAACTTAGGACCAACTCACAGAGTGAGTCATAGCAACATCTCTTGAGCTGAGACATGAAACACACATCTGGAGGGATGGAGTGGAACAGATGATGAGGTTCACTAGGTAGACAACAATTCCACACTTAAGAAGGTGGTAAACGATTGTCAACGTAGCGAGGAGTTGAGTTGCCATGATGCCACAGCGGAACATCCTGGAGGAGGGTGATTCGTAGATATTTTCCCTTAAGTGGCAAAAAGAATTACCTTTGATTCAGAGATCATTGAAACTCTTTATACCAGCCTAAGGCAATTCACAATTGATCATTTGGAGGGGTTCGGTAGAATGGCATACCCGGATTAGAATGGATGATGTGGATTACCTTGTTGAAAACAACACAAGGGATGATTTTAGTAACTAGGGAGAAACCCAACAGTAGAGAGTGAGTCCATTGTTGAAAAGTTATAGCATAACCAAGGAAACTGGGAGCAATCCCAGTTAGTGCCGATGAAAATACCTAGCGCTTGAGCGTGCTCTCAAGAACTTGAGCATTTCCATATTCATCAAGGTTTTACCAACATCCATGACAGGGATCCCGACAACACAACGTACTACCATAATGAATAGTGATGGACAATGCAGATGCAAAGGAAGATAACATCCTCTCAGATTTCACCTTAGCGAGGCCAAGGGGACAAAATCTGGATAATCGACCGAGAGACATTTAGCACTCCGCTTCTAATGTTCTCCTTGATGTGCTAGCATACCCATTTATTGAAATGGTTTGATATCTAGACCATCAAGTAAAAGGTCGGACTTCGGGAGCACAAGAATCCATAAGGAACAATTAGAGAGTAATTCCTATGAAGTCCTCATGGGAAGGTGGCCAACTTCTTCAATCAAGATACTACAATAATAGATCTTCCGGCTAGGTGTGTCGACCACGACATCCACTTTACCGGGTTACAGAGAGACCATTATTATAGTTCTTGGGAAACGTTCCAACCATCATATCTGCCTGAGATTCAGATCTGGTTGGTGTCAGAATAATCCAGACTCATCAAGTCCAGAAAGAAAAATGAAAGTTTGCAACACAAATCGACGAGATGACGTTGCAAGATTCTCGGGAGATGAACTACGATAGCAAGCTCAGAAACATGAGCTAGTTCTGCTACATACATGTGAACACGTTATCCAAGACAAGCATGACCACATAGTAGTCTTACAATAAAACACCACCGAGTTCTGGTTGGGAACCATCATCGAAGATAACAAAGTCGTGTGCATGACCTAGGATTAGCACATGAGACTCCCTTTTCTTGAACAAATCCATCAGTGGCTTGGTGTGCTAGGGAATTCATATGGAATGAAGATGATCAGTCTATCAGACCATAGAATACTTCGCACATGCATGACTGACTTGGGATGATTCCAGAGGAAGCAAAAACAAACTTTCTCGGATCCACGGCGACAACTTGCACCAAATGCACATGAATTTAGAGGAAGTACTACTTTCATCCAAACATATGCTTCATGAACGAAACACGAAGAAATGCTTAAACAAGTTTCCAACACTAGGTCGATGTTCAACATGACTCATGGGGGAGACAAAATGCTGCTGTGGGCTCAACAGCAACTCATCGGAATTTCCATATCACTAGACTTCCACCATCATGTGAACAAGGTGATAGCATTGGTCAGACCCAACGAGTATAACGGTGTATGCTCGAGGAACCAACCACGAGTAAGACAACATTACGAATATTGTTGGTTCTAACTTGATTTGACGATAACCCACACTCAAATCAAGGTTTGGACAAGACAATAGATTCAACAACTGATCACGAGGATCAGTCGATGAAGATATCATCTTTCTTCAATACACACACACTCACACTCAAGGATATCCCTTAGTAATGAACTAAGTCAGACAAGCTTTCATCTTCCAACTCTCCAAGTTGTTGTTTAGCTTAACCAACTAGCTCGGGGGTATCCAACACAAAATCTTGGAGAATGGGTGGTTTGGAAGAAAACCAACATGATCACGAACTCAACATAGCGGTCAGGTGAAACCTGGTAATACTTCTGAGAAGATATTCGGAAAATCACGAACCACCGATATGTTATTAAGCTCGAGAACAATCTTGCTTTTCAGGGCAAGACGATATGATCAAGGAGCGAGGGATTGTCACAATCCTAACTCCTTGGTTGATGAGTGCACCCGGAAATATGGACTAGGTAGCACGATCAATCTTAGGATGATGATTCAATAACCAGCACGCTAAGAATGAGAGTATTGTCCATTAGCTACCAAGCAACGAGTTGCTCGAAGTATTGATTTCGCATATCACAGTACACTTGTCGACATTCCGGTTACGATAACACGGGAGCCGAGGAATGAACAATGATTGCAAGAAGTATTACTGCGTCAAGAATTCATAAGAGGTGGTGCAATTCTCATGACATTCTTGACATAAAGATGGTAACACTCCAAGGTAGAACAGAACAAAAGCTGGATTGGCATATTGATCTGTGGAATACAACTACTTTGACCCAATCCTAGATATGGACGAGGTACTGGAGTTAGTTTCTCCCAGTCATTTCAGAATAGAATGGCTTGACGGACCACAAGAATAATAGGCATCGATGAACGAATGCACACATACCCCTGACTATCAATTGATAGACGAGGGTCAGAAAACAATTAAGGAGGTACAACTCAAGGAACATATAACTTTTTGAGTTGTGGATGCATAGATTAGCATGTCGAACGAATTCAACATATTTCTCCCGGATAACCCATGCAGAGAGGTAGAATTGGCAGATTCACAATATAGAATCAAGAACTCATTAAGAACACTCTTGTTGTGATCTTTTGATCCACCAAACTTCTGCCATAAGTGGTTCATAGTATTTGGAAGAAGGAAATACCACAGACCTCGAGGACTATCACAAAGGTTACTACATTCCTAAAGGAACTAGCAAACACTATCAATATGAGGTAAGTAGAGTGAATCTTGGGTTCAAGAACCCAGAGATGAAATGCCTACTAACTAAATGGCATCACGGGATGCTTTCGAGAATATTGGCCAGAATCATCACACTGGGAACACAAAACATGGCTAGATTACTAGGTGATTAACTAAGACACCTAGGGTCATAATAATAGCTCCAACATATATGTCGAGGCAACATAGTACCTCAACTCACAGACTAGTGTGCTTATTCTGACCAAAAGGACATCGGGAACGGAGGAAGGATTTGCAAATGCATCAGATTATTTAGAAACCTGGGATGACTCGGACAGCATAACGGTTGTAAATGCTCAAAAATATTGGAGACATGCTACAAAAATGGTGGCATAACCACTCGATCATCATAATATCAAGGTTCCGAGATCAACTATGAACACACGGAGGTAGTAGAAACTGAGCAGAGGCTTAAATCCAACAACCTTACAAGTCTACAGAGTAGTAACACGTGATCCTAATAGAAAGAAGAGATAGCCTAGCTCCTTAACCCCGTAGGAAAGATAAGATGACTCAGATTAGAAGGGCATAAGGTATAAGGAGTAAAAAGAGCCTTACGTTCCATCCCACAATCAATTCCCTTATATAACTAAAGAATTTCTAGACTCAACTTCTACCAGTTTGGCTTGGTAATCCTACAGGCAGTCAAGCTCTGATACCAAAGCTGTCAGGACCCCGACTCAATGCCATATCGATCTAGCATGTAACACCTCATATCACTTTGCGGCCTCACGCACGGTATCCCCACGGGTGTCGCCTTACCTTTGCCCGGGATCGTTTGTGTCTTTTGGCACACATATATGATAGTGTCGCTAGCATCCATATGATAAGGAGCCCAGGCTGACATGGCTAGTCGTAAACCCAAAGTGGCACAAACTTACAGGGACAGGCATCCATGACCCAACATCGAACATGTCGGTCATCAGCAAGTGAATCCAGGCTGTAACACTGGGCTAGCAGGACTCCGGTGAACCGGGCTGTAGCGGGCTAACAGGACTCCGTATTCATCACGTGACATTTCCTCGAAGGGAAAGACACAGGAACGAAGAAGGACACATGCCGGCCAGCCTAAGTGTTCCGGAGCAGTAGCAAGCTACCATGGCTCAGTGGAAACACTAGGAGACATTTCCCAGTAAGAGAGGCTACTAAGGATAAACAACTAGATAGTCAGATCCCACACATACCAAGCATTTCAATAACATACACACAATATGCTCGATATGTGCAAATACAACATGGCATCACAACATGACTCTACGACTCAAGTATTTATTCAATAGGCTCCGAGGAGCGAGATATTACAAACATGGGTCTCATGACCCAACACTCAGAGCATACAAGTCAAAGCACAAGCGGAAGCTTAACATGTCTGAGTACAGACATCTACAAATGAAAAAGGCTGAGAAGCCTGACTATCTACCAGATCCTGCTGAGGGCACAAGATCGTAGCTGAGGTAACAAGCTAAACGTCGAAGTCCACGCGGAACTACTAGCGAGACCGAAGTCTCTCTGCAAAAACATAAAATAGGCAAACGTGAGTACAAATGTACCCAGCAAGACTTACATCAGAACTAACTACATATGCATCATTATCAACAAAGGGATGGTGGGGGTTTAACTGCAGCAAGCCAGCTTTGACTTGGTGGCTATCCTGAACTACGACTGCAAGTAACTCTTTTGAGGTGGCGCACACGAGTCCACATATTCACCATATCAATACACCACTATGGATCCGCTCCCGTCTCCCTACGAGAACGCCATCCATAGCACTCACGCTTATCTTGCGTATTTTAGAGTATCCACTTTCACTTGTCTATGAACTGTACAGGCAACCCAGAAGTCCTTTACCGCGGACACGGCTATTCGAATAGATAATGTTAACCCTGCAGGGGTGTACTTCTTCACACACGCTCTCGCCACTTACCGCCATGTACACCTCGTGTATCTCGGCAACCTTCAAGCGGAAGCCCAGCGAGGGTGTCGGCCACGACCTGACTAACCACACAAGTCTCTCGTCCAGGTTTATCGCCTATTCGGGTTCCATCCGCAAGGAGATCCGGCCGGGGTGTCGCTCACGGCCCCAAACGATGTGTGCAGGGTTCCCAAGCCCACCTCGACGGGTGGATCTACGCTTGGTACACCATGCCATGGTGCCTAGTCTGTCCCAAGCCCACCTGTACCGGGTGCCACTTGGTAGACTACTAACACAACCTACAAACACCAGAAACTAGTTGCAACTCCTGGACAGAGATCATGTTGATTAATAAGTCGAGAGGGTTCAAGTTACCGGAACCCAATGTGTGGTAGTATCTGTTCATGGATCACAAACACATAACTCAGTTCCTGAGGACGGCTGCAATGAGACAACCCACCATGTACTCCTACATGGCCTCTCACCGCTACCTTTACCAAATCGTGTTCACACACTTAGCTCTCAACAGTAGGACATGTTCACACACCTCTGATTCATCCCCGATGAATCAGACCTGACACAACTCTAAGCAATAGCAGGCATGACAACAAGCATGAATGAGTAGGCACATCAGGGCTCAAACAACTCCTACTCATGCTAGTGGGTTTCACCTATTTACTGTGGCAATGACAGGTCATGCAAAGGATAAAGGGGTTCAGCTACCGCAGCAAGTAACAAATGAATTGTTGTTGTCCTAATGCAGTAAAAGAGAGCAGGAGCGAGAGAGTGGGATTTTATCGGAATGAACAAGGAGGTTTTGCTTGCCTGGCACTTCTGAAGATAATATAGTTTCTTCATCGGTGCCATCGAACTCATCGTCGAACCCACGTCTATCGAGAGGGGACAAACACCGGCAAACAAGGAAGAACACAATCAATGCAATGCACAATATGATGCATGATCATGACATGGCAATATGCTGTAGTTTGAGCTAATGCAACTAGCAACCAGATTAAATGAAGTTGGTTTGAATCCAAGATTCAAATTCAAACTCCATATGTGGACATTAAAATGCCATTTATATGATTTGTGCTAATCAGCAGCTATAAGTTGTTCTAACATGCATGAAAATGGTACAGATGGATAGATTGGATTTTTCTGATCATTTTTCATATATAAATTATTTCATTTGGAGTTACGGTTGAATTACTATGAATTTTAGAAGTTTATACTAATTTCTGGAATTTCCTATAATAGAATAAATCCAGTAATTGATTTATTGCGTCACCAATGCGTTAGGGTGATGTCATAGTCAACGGGGACGTCTAGGTCAAACCTGACTGATGGGTCCCACATGTCAGCATAATTAGATTAGCTAAATATTAATTAGAACTAAACCAGATTAGTTAACAGGGCTGGGCCCCACCTGTCATTGACTCAACAGAGTCAACCAGGGCCCACCCGTGGTCAAAGTCAAGTCGGCTGCACCGGCGTTTAGCCGCCGGCGAGCCCGACGCGGCGGCGGAAGTGATTTTGGCCGTTCCGGCCACCAAATGGGTCGCGGAAGGCATCTAAGTGGAGCTGGGGACAAACCGCAGCTCTTGGTGGTGTTTAGTTGGGTCGGGGTGGCCGGAATCGGCGCCGGCGACGACCTAGGCGGCCGCCGGAGTTCGAGTGGAGGCGAACTCGAGGCTAGGGTGTGCGGTGAGGTGCAAGGAGTGTATGGTTAGACCCTACGCGACGTGGTGAGTGCGATGGACACCGAGAGGTGGCCGGAGAATGGCCGGGAGCACGTCGGCGACGAGCTCCACGGCGGTGCGTGCGGGTGATCTTCGTGCGGTTGCTACACAGCTCGGGGGCGAGAGAGGAAGGGAAGGGGAGGTAGCTAGGCTCACAGGGCACTCGTGGAGGCAACCGGCGGGGTCGGGGACGGACTGATGCGGCGACGACGTTGAAGGGGATCTCCGGCGACGGCGGACTCGGGCGAAGTCGGTGCGGTGGACTCGGGCCACACGAGCACGCGGGGCTCGGCTAGCTCGACGAGAAGGATGGCGGCGGAGCTCCTAGACACGGCGAGACGGAGCACGGACGGCGGGGAGCGCGGCTACGGCGATGGGGCGGCGGCGGTGGCGTCGGCCATGGCTGGGGAGCGCGAGGGGGAGGAGCTGGGGAGGAGAGGAGATGTCCGAGGGGTTCGGGGGAGAGAGGGGGAGCGATCCATGTCGCGGCTCGGTGAGGGGAGCGGCGAGGTGGCGACCAGGTGCGTGGCACCCATGCGGTGCTCACCGCCGAGCACCTGCCTGCCTGCCTGGCCGAGACAAGCAGCTCGCTGGCGCGGCAGCTGGGCTGGGCCGGCAGGTGGTCCGGTTAGTAGGTGCCAGGTAAGGTTTTCTTCCTGTTTTTCTTCTTCTATTTTTCTGCAACTTTGTGGAGTTTTAAAAAATACTTAAACAGCTTCAAAATTCACCAAACTGGACCTGGACCTTAGTTGGAATATTTCCAACATGGAACATTTTAGTTTGGGAATATTTGGGCATTTGAAATATTTTATATAATTTAAATGCCCAAACTCAAATATTTATGATTTAATTCAAAGACCTTAGGATGACCTAGAAAATTGTGCACCACTTTTGGCAGAGGCTCTGAACCAAAGCAAAGGTGATGAGCATTTTAGAAGGGCATTTCAGGTTCATTGAAAATAATTTTAGTAAACACTAGTTGGATTCAAAAAGGGGTTCTGGGGGTTCTGTCTTCCCCATTTCCAATTTCAAATGAAAGTTAAACATGATGCACACACTAATGCATGGACTAGCTAGGATGCGACAATACATGGGTACACATTGTTACTTACAAACATGAAGTGCAGGAAGTCTTCAAACGATTTTCCTCGAGGGCTTCAACCAACTTTGGTGTGAAGATCAAGCACATCAGAAGTGACAATGGAACTGAGTTCAGGAATTCCGGTCTTGATGACTATCTTGATGAACTTGGTATTACTCATAAGTTATCTGCTCCTTATACTCCTTAGCAAAATGGTGTCGTGGAGCGCAAGAACAGAATTCTTGTTGAGATGGCTTGCACTATGCTTGATGATTACAAAACGCCTCATCGTTTTTGGATTGATGCAATTGATACTGCATGCCACATCATCAACATAGTATATCTTCACAAATTCTTCAAGAAGACGGCCTATGAACTCCTCACTGACAAGAAACCCAATGTGAGTTATTTCAAAGTCTTCGGTGCTAAATGTTGGATTAGACATCCTCACCACAATTCTAAATTTGCACCGAAAGCACATGAATGTTTTATGCTTAGTTACGGAAAGGACTCGCACACCTACAGAGTCTTCAACATCGCTCTTCACAAGATTGTTGAAACTATAGATGTGCGGTTCGATGAAACTAATGGCTCGCAAAGGGAGCACCTACCTTCTGTGTTAGATGAACCAGCACCTGAGGATTCTATCAAGTTCAAGGCAACTGAGGATGTCATTCCTACTGAAGAATTTGCTGAAGAATTCATTCCAGTACACGAAGAACATCGAGCTGACGCACCTAAAAATAATGCTGAAGACAATGGTGCTGAGGAAAATGATCAAATACCTCGACGACAACCAGCTCATCCTCGCGTTGCAAAGGAAGTACACGTTGACAAGATCATCGATGACATTGAAGCGCCAGGTCCTCTCACACGCTCAAAAGCTTCACATTTATCTAACTTTTGTGGGCACTATGCTTTTGTCTCTATCACAGAGCCCACTAAGGTAGATGAAGCATTTTTGGAGCCGGAGTGGATTCAGGCTATGCAAGAAGAATTACATCAGTTCGAGCTCAACAATGTCTGGGAACTGGTCAAACGTCCAGATCCTCGCAAGCATAATATCATTGGCACAAAGTGGATCTACCGCAACAAGCAAGATGAAAATGGCCATGTGGTAAGGAATAAGGCACGACTGGTAGCTCAAGGCTACACATAGGTTGAAGGAATTGATTTCGATGAAACTTTTGCACCTGTTGCTAGACTTGAGGCTATTCGAATATTACTTGCTTATGCTAATCATCATGATATCATCTTATATCAAATGGATGTGAAAAGTGCATTCCTCAATGGTAAGCTTGAGGGAGAAGTATATGTTGCTCAACCCCCAAGTTTTGAAGATCCAAAGAATCCTGACAAAGTCTTCAGACTTAATAAGGCCCTCTATGGCCTCAAGCAAGCCCCTCGGGCGTGGTATGATACATTGAAGGAATTCTTCGTGAAGAATGGCTTCACACCCGGTTCACTCGACCCTACTCTCTTTACTAAATCTTATGATGGTGAACTGTTTGTGTGCCAAATATATGTTGATGATATTATCTTTGGCTGTACTGACCAACGCTATAGTGATGAATTTGCCTATATGATGAGTGAATAATATCAAATGTCTATGATGGGAGAGTTGAAATTCTTCTTAGGTCTTCAAATTCGTCAACAGCGCAATGGCATATTCATATCTCAGGAGAAATACCTCAAAGATGTACTGAGGAAATTCGGCATGCAAGATTGCAAAGGCGTCAAAATTCCTATGCCCACAAAAGGCCATCTATGCACTGATGAAAATGGTATTGACTTCGATCACAAGGTATACTGCTCCATGATTGGTTCTTTATTGTACTTATGTGCATCTAGGCCAGATATAATGCTTAGTGTTTGCATGTGTGCCCGATTTCAAGCTGCACCGAAGGAATCACACCATAAGGCTGTGAAGCATATTCTTCGATATCTAGCTCACACACCAACACTAGGATTATGGTACCCCAAGGGCTCTGTTTTTGATCTCATTGGATATTCTGACTCTGACTATGCTGGTGATCGTGTGGACTGCAAGTCAACTTCTGGCACTTGTCATTTCCTCGGACGATCTTTGGTCTGTTGGTCCTCGAAGAAACAGAACTGCGTATCACTGTCTACTGCGGAAGCTGAATACATTGCTGCTGGCTCTTGCTGTGCTCAACTGCTTTGGATGAAGCAAACACTCAAGGACTATGGTGTCAACATGAAGAATGTGCCTCTCCTCTGCGACAATGAGAGTGCCATCAAGATTGCTCACAACCCAGTTCAACACTCGAAGACAAAGCACATTCAGATTCGTCATCATTTTCTTCGTGATCATGTGTTGAAGGGCGACATCTCCATCGAGCACGTGAAGACTGAAGAATAGCTAGCTGATATCTTCACTAAGCCCTTGGATGAGAAGAGATTTAGCAAGTTGCGGTGTGAGCTAAATATCTTAGAATCTTCGAATGTTCTTTGAAAAGGACACACATCCTAACACTGATGCAAAATTGATGACTTAGATGTGCAACACATGAAGAAACGTTTTTCTTCAATCAATGAAGAATAACACTCTAAGTGTGAAGAAATTAATGAAGAATTTGATTCTCAGAACCCTACGACAATTGTACGCGGTGTCTGAAATCATCATTCTTATACGGTGGGTCATGCCACCACAAAAAGTTGAAAATCTTCAATTTGAGTTTTTTTTGTTTTGAAATTCTTCAGTTTTTCAAATTCTTCAACTTTGCAAAATCTTCACTGTTCTCTTCGTTTTTCTTCATTGGCTATATATATATGAGTTTATGTCCTCTACAACATTCAGTTATAGCTATTTCTTCAAGTTTTTTTTTCTGCTAAGTGAATGTGATCGGACCCTTCCCCCTCTATGCTATACTCAACCCAATCTATTCACAAATTCTTCATATGCGTTCTATTTGAAACTCGTTCAAAATCTTCACCGTGTCCTTGTCAGCTGAAGAAATTGCGAACGAAACTTTAAAACAAATCTTATCCAAATTTTTGGTTTTGCCACTCAAACTGTTCCACATCCCACGATGCATTATTCTATTCACCCACGATCGTACACGATCTCCATTACACAGTACGTGGGTGACACATGTCGTGAGAAGGAGAATGGTCAGGGGCACGTTCGTCCTAAATCTTCGGGTGAACAATTTTTCACTGCCTCTATAAATACCCCTCTCTCCATCCTCACTTCTTTTACTCCGCTCGACCTCTCTCTCCCGCTCGAGCTCCTCAAACCCTAGCGCCGCCGCTACTCCATCGTCGCCGGTGAGGAAGAGCTTCGCTGCCTCAACCTCGCCGCCGTCGTACTCACGCCGACCGCGGAAATCTTCACTCTGCCGCCGCCGTAGCTGTCTTCCTCCACCGAGTTAGGGCAAGGAAGATCTAACCTGACGAACTTCCCATCTGTTCTTCTCAGTTCATCGTGTTCTTCACTTCGGGTAATTAAAAGTTACTTTTATTACTCGCGTTGATTCTCAAGCTTTCCTGAAAATCTTCAAAGGTGTTTATTCTTCAAATCTTCACACATATGAACATCACTCACATCATATGATCTTGAACTGTTTCTCTAAGCAATCATTTTCTTCAAGATTCCCTAATTGTGTGGATCTTCGATCTGTACAACTCTGGAACCTAAGACAAGAACGCTTAGTGAAATTCCTCAAGGTTCATCTGGTCAAATTCCTCAAAACTTGTTCTTTTCGAAAAACCTTCTCAGAACGCATATGACCTCTCCGAATTCCTCGCACCTGTACTCTGTTCACAGGTACTCATGTCTGCTGCTGAATCACTAGGTTCTCATCAACTTAACTCATTTGCAGCGTTCCTCGAAGAAAAACTGCATACTTCTTCAGAGAACTCAATTGTTCAAATTCCTCAACTGAAGAATATGGCAGACGGTATAAGCCACAGAAAGGAGGAAAGAAACCTGAGGTTATGACTACGTTTGAAATCCCTGAGGAAATTTATGCTAACTATTGCACACCTGATGAAGCAAAATTTGGCAAAGAAAACAAAAATCAGCGCAAGGTGCGCATTCAGAAGATTGAACGGAGATGGGCAAGGGAATGGAGGGAATACAGATATGTGACTCCAAAGTACATGAAGAAATTCGCCCTCAATCCTCCATGCCCAAGAGCTCCATTGGCACCTGGCCAAGTAGCTGATCCCACAAGCATCAAACGTGGTGAGGACTTTCCTGAAGAATGGGCTAAGCGCCAAGCTAAATTGGCAAGACAAGCCAAGGAGGCAGTGAAGAAATTCAATGAGGATTCTGCCACTACTACTGCTACTGAGGCCTCGGTCAAACTGAGGAAATCCATGCCAAAGAAGCCTGCTCGTAAGCCAAGTGCTTCACCAACAGCGCCCTCACGGCCAAATTCCTCAGCAGCGCCCTCACGGCCAAGTTCCTCAGCAGCGCCCTCACGGCAAATTCCTCACACTGCTACTGCTCCATCAAAGTCCTCAGCTCCTGTGCATCTGGCTACATGTCAAAGGACTGCTGGTTTCTCGATTGCCTCTGGTGTTTCAGCAAGTTCCTCAGCTGCACCAAAGTCATCATCTGGCCAGACTCTGCTGAAGACCAAAGCAACAGCTGGACGAGGTCCTCGGCCAAGTCCAAAGAAGAAACAGGTCGCATTCCATGTGCCTTCTGATGATGAAGCTTCTGATGATGAACTTGCAGAAATCATCAGAGACAGACAGGTGAAGGCCGCTAGAGCCAAAGGCACATCTGTGCCACTGCTGTTGGATCCGAGGAAAATCCTCGATTATATTGATCTCTGGCACAAGGATCCAAACACCCCAGTGCCTGATTTTCATCTGACCCCTGGACAAAGTCATATGTTGACCCATTTCATCACTGAAGAGAAATGGAAGTTTGAAAAGGCAAGAGAGATTAAGAAAGCCCAATACAGAAAGGAGAAGCTCCTGAAGAAAAACGTTGTCAGAATGACACCTGAGGAACTTCTCCAGGCTCAGTCTGAAATTCAAGCCCTCAGCAATGACTTTGATGCCTACTATGCTGATTGGCAAGGAGCCAAAGTCAGATTCGTCAACCTAACGAAGAAATTCACCAATGTTGCTGCCCCAACGCAACATGAAATTCCTCAGGCTAGAGTCTCAGCTCAACCAACTGAAGAACATGCCAGCACCGCTGATGAAGTTCAGGCTGCTGATGAAAATGCTAGTTCTAGGGCTGATGATCCCATTCCAGCCGCTGAAGAAATTGCCAGGGCATCCACTAGTGGAGCGCCTGAAGAAACTGAAGAAGTCAGGGCAACTGCATCAGTTGCGCCTGTAGAAAATCTACCAGATTCCTCAGCTCCATCTGCACCTACACCAACTCCAATTCTTCCATGTGCATTCGATGTGAAGAAGACCAAGGCTGCAGAGCGAGCTGCAGTGAAGAAAAGGAAGGCATCAGCTGCGTCAAACTCTTCAGCTGCGAAGAAAATAAAGCCAATGACCAGCTCACTCGAAAATCCAATTGATGCTGTTCCGATTTCCTCCATGCCATCAAAGGACCTTGTTCCTTTTGGAGAAGACTATGAGATCCCAAGCAGATCTGATGAAGAAAATCATTCTGCTGCTTCGTCAGAGCAGATTGATGAAGAAATTGAAGTGGAAGCAATCCCTTCAACCCCAATCATTTCCTCGCCTATGCCTCAGTTCACAGCTGAAGAGGCCGGTGTTGAGGAACTTGAAGAAGATGTGGATATTGGAAGCACAACGCCAGTGATGAACGATGACTTTTGGGAAAGTCAACATCCAAATTCTCCACTCTTCACCCCACTCCAACAGATACCTCAGTCCCCTGCACCAACTGTTCAAATGGGCTCTGAAGAAACTCATCCCACTTCATCTGTCCATGAAGAAATTCCAGCCACTAGTGCTGATGAACCTGCTGCTGCTGATCCTCAGACTGCACCTGTTGAGGAACAAGAAATTCCTCAGCCTGAAGAACCTGAGCTCGCGATTCCTGAGGTGGTGATGCAACTCACTAACACCCCTCTGCCAAAGCAAAAGAATTCGTTCTCAAGCAAACAGAAGTTCAAGGCTGAAGATTTCTTTGCCGAGCACGTATTCTTCACTGATTATAATCCATATGATTCTGCTCGCATAAGGAAGAGGCATTTCTGGACAGCCAGCCAAGCCAATTTCTATTCCTCAGTGCTCTTCAACAAAGACAAAGTCTTCGATCATGCACATATTCCTCATGTGGACATGGAGTCTCTGCCCGGCTTTGAGCCAGTCCTCAGTGTTCTTTACGACGCAGGACTTCTGAATTTCTGCTTTGATATCTGTGACTGGAATGAAGAACTCATTCTTCAATTCTATGCAACTCTGCACATCACCGGAGACGCTGAAGACGTGAACTCATGGGTATTAGACTGGATGTCTGAAAATACTCACTACAAGGCACCAGCAACTGAATTGCTTCGTGCTCTACCACTCAGTCCTCCACTTGATGGTGCTTGTTGTATCTACAACAAACCAGAACTTTCAAATCACTATATGCAAGTGCTGATGAAGCCTTTGAAGCCAAGGCAGGCCCCAAAAACCAAATTCCTCGTCAAGGAATTATTGTATGTGCCTCAGACTGTCTATTGAATTCTGACGAAGACAATGAGTCCTATCAAAGGCCACGACTCAAATGATGAAGAAGTCGTTGGCATCATGAAGAATATGCTTTTCAACATCATTCATGGCATTCCCGTCAACTTCCATGATTTCTTCATGAGGACTCTGGCCAATATTGCTATGTCACCATTCGAGCTGAAGCCCTATGCTCCTTGGATTATGAGATTCATCAGGGCAAGATCTTCACTGAATTACAAAGCTGACACTCTGAACCACGGTAGCTACTTGCCTCCCATTGAAGTCCTCAAACGGACAGTTTCATCAGCTGATGATAAAGGCAAGGCCGCTGCTGTGATCGATGAAGGCATTCGTCCATTGAATGGTCAATTTCGCAAGGCTGCATCTTACTCTACCAATGACGATTCTGCCACACATGACTCTGCCGCAAATACCTCAGCCAAGCAAAATCCTCAAGCCACAGCACCCAGGGTGATGACTGACCGTGAGTTACTCCTCAGTCTTCATCAGAAGGTTGATCGCAATCATAAATGGGTCAAGCGTCAGTTTGGTTCAATTCTTCACAACATGACCTCAACACATAATGCAGTGAAGAAAAACAAATACTACCTCCATGAAACCTTCAACTGTACCTGGGCTGTTCTCTCTCATGTCTACAACGCTGCAGATCTGAAGAATATGGGTCTCAAGGAAGAATTTGACTAGTCTGCACCTCCACCGAAGAAATTCAAGAAGGTTAAAGTTCCTTCCTTGGTGGCCAGCTCTTATTCTTCATCGCGTGACACTGATGAGTATGAAGACTTGGATGACACTGCGGCAGGCCCTACTACAACAACCGACCCCAACAACGCTGGCGCTCCTCCATCAACTTGATATTCTTCAGGGGCGTTAGTCCTCAATTTCAATCCTTTTGGTCATTTGATGACAAAGGGGGAGAAATCTGATTTAGTCTTCAAGCGGGTTTATATTAAGGGCATTTTTTTTAAGTTACAACTCTCGTTCTTCTGAAACTTCTATTTGGATCGAGTTGTAATCTTAAACCCGATGGTGCGCTGATACTTTTGTTGCATTGTGCTTTGCATGCTTATTCCTCGTTAATGACATTGCACGCATGCTGAATCACATCAGGCACCATATTTCATCATGCATTTCAAATTCTTCATATTATATATCAAATGCGTGTATGATTACAAGATATAGGGGGAGATCTCCATGATTCAACTCTTCAAATGTGCATTGCCTCAAAAGCAAATTCCTCACTATGCACATCTTCAGGGGGAGTCCTACTATATCTTGTAATCAAATTCCTCAATATCAGAGTATACACTTCATATGTTTATCCCCGTTGAAAACTTAACCTATGTTGTCATCAATCACCAAAAAGGGGGAGATTGTAAGTGCATCTAGTGCCCCTTAGTGATTTTGGTGTATTGAAGACTTATAGGTTAAGGGACTAATGCGTTTGTGAGTGTACACAGGTCTATAAGTCTATGAGGAGTTTGATATTTACAGAGAAAGTCGACCCCTAAAAATGAAGTTCTTCAACTGAAGACTTTGATATTCTGAAGACTTTGAAAGTGAAGAAATTGGTGTGACCTTGAAGACTTGGTATTCATTTGTGGAACATGAAGCGTGAAGACTTTTGTTTTCGTAGTTTCATTTTCTCTTTCTTGAGTCATAGGAAACACCGTACTGTTAAAGGGGGTCGAGGAAATACTAAGGAAAAATTTCCATGTGATGCTCAACTCAAAATCCTACACCTACCAATCCCTTCAAGTGAAGCCTTTGGAAATCTCATACAGTTCAGTCACTTTTTTCAGTGATAGAGACGAAGTTCTTCTGGTCACTGATGAATTTGTTCTGACTGAGGAGTTAGGAATTCGTCAGTACGAATTACCTACACAGTGAGGAACATGATAGCCTTGAGGAATTTGAGAGTCAAATTTCCGACCGTTGCTGTGCTGCGCGCCAGCTGTCCCAAAATATCTTATCCACCTAACGGTCATATCATTGAGGGGCATTTATGTCTTATCATGTCGGGATGCTCCCTAGGCTATAAATAGCCACCCCCTACAACCACTAGCTGGTCGGCTGCTCTGAGAGAACTTGACACTAGTCATTTGAGAGCAACCCATCCTCCGAGGACTTTGAGCGAAAATCATCGAGTGAGGAAAAAAACCAAAACCAAACCCCTACAAACCCAAAGTGATTGAGCATCACTGAAGAAATTGATCCTGCGTGGATCCGATGCTTGTTACCTTTGAAGACTGTGCTTCTTCCAGACGGTTAGGCGTCAAGGTCTAGAGCATCCAAGAGGAATTGTGGATCACTGAGTGACCAAGTCTGTGAAGGTTTGGAAGTCGCCTGAAGACTTACCACGAGTGATTGGACGAGGTATGTGTGACCTTAGTTCAAGGAGAATATGGTGAGGACTGGGTGTCCTGAGCTGCGTGCTCAGCGACTGGGTGTCCGGGACTGTGTGTCCTCGAGTTTAAATACTCATCCGCTCCAACCAGACGTACAACTGAGACAGCAGTTGGAACTGGTCTACCAAATCATTGTCTTCACCAACCTACTGGTTCTATTTCCTCAACCCTTTCATTTCCTCATTACTGTGTTGAGTGTTTGTTCATATCTGTGTTTGAAGACTTTGACTGAAGACTTTCTCAATTTCCTCAGTTCAATTTCTTTAGTCTGTTTGTCTTCATCTTGTGTTATCCTGTGATTACGCTTTCTGTACTCTGTGCTAGTCTTCATTTCATCATGATGACCATGCTTGTATTCTGTTATGCTTACTTCTGAGTACTTATTCTGCTGCTAATAGTTCTTCGCTAAGGAATTTCCTCACCGGCAAATTCCTCAGTGAAGAATTCATAAAAATCGCCTATTCACCCCCCCTCTAGTCGACATAACGCACTTTCACTAGCAAAGGCGGAAGGGTGAGAGTGTGTATAATCCATGGACTCAACATTAGTCATAAAGAACTCATATACTTATTACAAAAATTTAGAAGTCATCAAAAACCAAAGCACTACGCGCATGCTCCTAGGGGGATAGATTGGTAGGAAAAGACCATCGCTCGTCCCTGACCGCCACTCATAAGGAAGACAATCAATAAATAAAACTGTGCTCCAACTTCATCACAAAGCGGTTCACTATACGTGCATGCTACGGGAATCACAAACTTTAACACAAGCATTCTTTAAATTCATAATCACCCAACTAGCATCACTTTGATATTATCACCTCCATATCTCAAAACAATTATCAAGCATCAAACTTAACTTAGTATTCAACGCACTCAAAAGAAAGTTTCACATATCTTGAATACCAAGTATATTATCATTAAGCAAATTACCATGCTAATAACGACTCTCAAAATAATCTAAGTGAATCATGAGAGATCAATAGTTTCTTTAAAACTAATCCATCACCGTGCTCTAAAAGATCTAAGTGAAGTACTAGAGCAAAAATTATCACGCTCAAAAGATATAAGTGAAGTACTAGAGCAAAACTATCAAGCTCAAAAGATATAAGTGAAGCACATAGAGTATTCTAGCAAATTCCAATTCATGTATGGCTCTCTCAAAAGGTGTGTACATCAAGGATGATTGTGGTAAACTAACAAGCAAAGACGCAAATGATACAAGACGCTCCAAGCAAAACACAAGCAAATTCTGTTTGGACTCCGTTTGATATTCCGTTTCTTCGAAACACTGAAATAGGCAAAAAAACAACAATTCTAGGCTAGGCCTCCGGTTAATAGGTTAGTCCCAAAAATAATATAAAAGTGGAAAATAAAGCCTAATATAGTCCAAAACAGTAGATAAAGTAGCATGGAGCAATCAAAAATTATAGATACGTTAGAGACGTATCATCTTCCACGCAAAGGAGAGTCCCATCCGGACACGAGCCGAAGTCTTGAGTCTTGTATCTTGACGCTTCTATAGTCCGGACGATGAATATAGTCCGGCTGTCCGGATACCCCCTTATCTAGGACTCCCTCAGTAGCCCCTGAACCAGGCTTCAATGATGATGAGTCCGGCGCGCAGTCTTGTCTTCGGCATTGCAAGGCGGGTTCCTCCTCCGAATACTCCAAGGTTATTATCGAACACGTAGGTTGTGTCCGGATCTGCAAAATGATCCTCACATACCACCTTAGAGAGAATGATACTTCAGCTGATGATTTTTAGATGATGTGACATGCCACTAGAGCTAGGTCATTATGCGAACCGTTTTTCACAACCAGCCACAACACGTATTGCGAGGCGGATTCCTTGACACGTCTTGTCAAAGCAGAGATCATGTCCCCTTATCACGGGATTCTCATCAATACGGGTATGGGTAATCCACCCGTGCCATCAATCGTTGCGCTTGGGTAGTAAGCGATTCTCAATAGGCTAGTGGGGAGGCGCACCGCTTTTGTCGCCTCTATAAAGGGATAAGAGTTCCCCTTTTTTACCCACGCCTCCTTCCTCCCTCGCATACTCTTGCCCCCTCGAGCTCCAGCACCCCAGCCCAGGTTTTCTCCGCACAGTTAGTCATGTCCGGAGCAGGAGGCAAGTGGGTGGCTTCCACCGTGATGGAGAAGAAGATCACGAATCTCCGGGCGGCCGGATACTTGGCCACAGATATAGCGCACCGGCTACCAAATGAGGGGCAGGTCATTCCAACTCCAGGACCCCACGAGAGGGTCGTGTTCCTGGCCCACTTCATCCGTGGACTGGGGTTTCCACTCCACCCCTTCATTCGCGGGCTCATGTTCTACTACGGGCTAGACTTTCATGATCTAGCTCCGAACTTCGTCCTCAACATCTCGGCGTTCATCGTCGTATGCGAGGCTTTCCTCTGCATCAAGCCTCTCTTCGGCTTGTGACTGCAAATCTTCTGCGTGAAGCCGAAGATCGTGAGTGGCCAACAAGCGGAGTGCGGAGGAGCCATGGTGGGCAAAATGCCTAACATCACCTGGCCTGAAGGCTCCTTTGCGGAAACCGTGAAGGGGTGGCAATCGGGGTGGTTCTACATCACCGAGCCGCGCGACACCAACTGGGCAGCGGCCCCCGAGTTCCGATCTGGAACCCCTATGCGGCTCACCTCCTGGGAACAGAAAGGCCTGCTATGGGGCGAATCTACAGAGCTGACCAGACTCATCAACTGCATCAAGGGCATGAAGGACAAGAACATCAAGCTTGTCAACGTGATCCAAGTTATGCTCATTCGCCGGATTCTGCCGTGCCAAAGGCGGACATTCAATCTGTGGGAGTTCGACCCGGCCGAACACCAGACGCTTCAGAGGCTCTACGGCATGAAGCACAAGGACGCGTGGAAGGCGCTATTCAAGGCCTCCGAAGTACCTCCTCTTATAACCAAGGACCGCGGGCTACACGCCGCACGGCACCCCACCCAGGTGAGTTCTCAGGCCGCCACTGGGTCCGGTTCTTCCCAACATATTTATGGAAAATTACTAAGTGATTGTGTATGTTCGTTTTAGGAGTACGTGGAGACAGCGGAGCGGATTGACAGTCCAGCTCCATTGGCGGAAGGCCCAGCCAATGATCTTCTGACGAAGATGCTGGTCTCGGCACCTTATAAGGGGCCGGAGAAGAAGGCCGATAAGAAGGCCCCGGGGACCCGAAAGGGCCTCTGAAATAAGGTTGCGCAAGCCTCATCCAAAGACGATGAGGCGCATTCCTCCCCCAAAGGGGAAGAAGAAGAAGAAGAAGAGGAGGCCGCCCCGTCCGGAAAGGATGGGGGACCGGAGACGGCGAACCAGGGGGCCAGGAGAGGCCCCCGGCGTAAGGCCGTCATACCCTTGTAGTCTGATGACGACGAGGTAGATTCCTCCCGCGGAGGCGAGGAGGAACAAGGAGGAACACCACCTCCCCGCAGTGGGGGAGGGAAGAAGAGGATGGCCGCCCTGATAGGAGAGAATGGGACGTCCAAGAAGGGAAAGGCATCCCTTCTGGACTACTCCACCACCGCCGCCGATAGCGAGGAAGGGTGGCTGCCCAGGAAGAAGCCCCTTGTGCGATCGTAAGTGTCCACACTCAATCGTGATTTCGCTTCATAGTATTGTTTATAATGCCGAACTTGTATGCAGTCCAGCCGGGGTCCTTACCGAAGTGTCGTCTTCGGACGGGTCCTTGAGTGAGTCAGCAATGAACTCACTCCCGACGGCCACGTCTCCTCGACCTGTGGACGACACGGAGGTGTTGTCCCGAAGGCTCCCGACAATGGCGGAGGTGGCCCTGGAGGAGCCTCACGGCGACGTCCCAGACGTCGGACTCGCGGGGTTCAAGGTCCCCGCGGATTGTGTTGATGAGAGCCACGGTAAGCCGGGCTCTCAGCGGAACACTGTTCCGGAGCCTTCAGTGGTTCCGGACTTAGGCGGGTAGCCCCTTGTTATGGAGGGAGGGCCGTCTGTATCAAGGACTTCATTTGCACCCCAGGCGCCGAATTGTCTGCTGGAAACACTTTGCGGCGCTTCCCTAGGTGAAGATCACCGTACTCTCATGAGTGCGGTGATTCGGAAGGTTTCGTCCGCCAAGAGCATACTAACCGAAGCCTGCACCAGCCTTCTAACAGGCTTTGAGGTAAGCAGTAAAAATATGTGAAGTTACCACCCAATAGGTAGTAGCCCCTGATACTCAGTTTGGTGTTTGGAAAGAAAAACCAAACGTGAGGGTCAATTATAATCCGCAGGAGTCTGACAATAGTTTTGAATGTAAATAAACAGGCTGTGTTGCTGGCCGTTGCTGCTCGCACGGCCGAAATCGCAGGCCTAACGCATGATTTAGAGCAGGCACAGGGAGAGCTCGGCCTCGCGAGGAGGCAGCTCGAGGAGAGCAAAGGTAAATGATTCCCCTATCTCATATAAAGAATAGTAAATAAAATTTGATTATGCTAACGACGAGACGTCGTGATGTGGTAACAGAGGCCACCACCAAAGTGGCGTCTCTCCAGAAGGCGCTGTCCGAGGCCGAACACAAAGCGGCCTTGGAACTCAAGGAGCACGAAAAGCAAGAGGCCCGAGTGGGCGAGGTACAAGAAGAGCTCCGGGAGCTCGGCAAGAAGCTCGAGTCTGCGGAGCGGGAGCTGAAAGCAAAAGAGGCCTAACTTGCGAAGGCCCTTACAAATACAAAAGACACCAAGGCCGAAGCCGAGAGGGCTCAGCAAGAGATCCAGGAGGCCAAGAAAATAGCGGCGGGTAAGAAATTTTTAATGCAAAGCAAACATGTGGAGGAGGCGTTTCTTTTACTTACTCGAATCCGGAGCTCTCCAGGGGCATTCACAGACCTGCCACGTAGCGTATCAGATGCCGGGGAGTTCTACCGTGCCCAGGAGGGGAGCTCAACGGAGAAGTTGTTCTGGTCCCATTATGCTGGGTCCGAACATGCAACGCCTCTGAGTGACCAACTGAAGCAGTTGGTCGAACTCCACAAGGTGGCCGAAGTGGCTATGAAAGATCTCATAGTCCGGATATGGCCTGGCGAGCTTCTGCCCACCAGCTACTTTGGCCTGATCAAGCGGATGGTGGACCTGTCCGTGACTGGAAGTCATCAAGCGATCCATTTGTATTGAGGGCGCCCGCCGGACCCTTGCCCGCGCCAAGGTGCATTGGGGCAAGCTGGATGCGGAGAAGCTGGTGAAGGACGGGCCGCCAGAGGGCAAGCCGCATCGCGTCCCCGAGAAGTATTATGATGGTGTTATGAAGGGTGCTTGCCTCGTGGCCGATGAATGTAGCAAAGACATAATTTTTGAATGAATTCACTTCTGTCATGTTTGTAATTCAATGACGAAGTCACTTGCGCTATGTAGCGCCCTTGTGATTTAAAATATTACCTTCAGTGCGGCTATTTATCAAATTCTGAAAGTAGGCTAGTCGTCGGCTTCCGCCCCTGTGTAACCAGTACTGGGGTGTTCGTGGAAAACCCGAACACTCTTTGTCCAAATATTTGGCCCCTTAAGGAGGTGTCCAGCGCAGCGAACCAGGCAATCGGACTATACGGCTTTATAACCTTCACTTAGCCCTAGAAGTCTATGATTTTAAATTTCGGCAAAGCCCCTAGTATCCGGAAGGCCGAATAGGGGCGCTATACACGCATATATCGGACAAAGCCGAATAATCGCCTAAGGCGGAAAAATCTTTAAGGATTTTAAGACCTCTCGAATAGCGACCAGTCTCTCGCTACATTATGTCGGACAGTTTTGTGCTTTCTCTACTGAGGTGCTCGTCCGGAAAAACCAGGGCACAATCGCAGTAGTTCTCCCTGTGCTACCTTAGCCGAATTAACGGAACGTAAGGTACCAAAGCAAGGGAGCCAGGCTATCCCAACTGTAACCCAAGACATGATTCGGAGCTGATGCATATAATGCTATAAGTTCGGGGTGCTGCACTGTTGAAAGTGTTCGGACTTGTCTTGCCGTATTATGGGGCGCTATAAGAAGCCCCTGGCAAACTCAACATACCAAAGTGTATGGATGCAAAATCAAATAAACATTTATAAAAATGCAAAAAATAAGAAATAATAATAAGCTGACACTGTATATTGTCTCCCATTGATAAATAATACATTTAAGCGTATGTTTACAACGAATGCACTTCGCGGAGATAAATAGGATTATTTGACATATCCTATCCAGGAGCAGGCTACGTACAGATAGATAAAGCAGGAACAACGACCGTGAATAGATTCCACCTGGGTGTTTCCTGGTGTGCCTGAAGCCTGTTACCTCCTAGGTTTCCTCTCCTCTGTAAGTCCGACAATCCGGCTATTCTGGAGAAGCTGCACTAAATGATGTCCTTAAGGGTAAAAGGAAAGGTTACGAAGCAATACCGTACTGTTGACTGAGCCACTGCTACGCCTCCGCCTGTGCCCATGGTATTTTGAGTGCGTAATTGTGTACGCGTGGCACGAATGCTGCTTGGGTGGGACTTGGGCGGAGGCCAGACTGCTAGTCGTGCTCTTGACGTGCCTGCTGATCCTGTTGCGGGGTGTTCCGCCCTCGCTTGATGGAGCTTGAGGTTGTCGTTGCTGGATTGGAGGTTTGCTTGAGGAGGCCGCATTGTACTTCGGCCACGAGGGCCGCAGTGTGTTCCTCTGTACGGAGAGAGCGGTCCATATTCCCATTGACTGTTTTGACCCCGCGCGGGCCTGGCATCTTGAGCTTCAGGTATGCATAGTACGGTACCACATTGAATCTAGCAAATGCAGTTTGACCAAGCAGTGCGTGGTAACCACTGCGGAAAGGGACGATATAGAAGATTAACTCTTTGCTTCGGAAGTTATCCGGAGATCCGAAGACCACTTCCAATGTTTTAGAGCCCGTACAACGGGCCTCTACTCCAGGAATGACACCCTTAAAGGTGGTTTTGGTGGGCTTAATCCTTGAAGGATCGATGCCCATTTTGCGCACTGTGTCCTGATAAAGCAGGTTTAGGCTGCTGCCTCCGTCCATAAGGATTCTGGTGAGGTGAAATCTGTCTATAATTAGGTCTAAAACCAATGCAGCTGAGCCGCCGTGACGGATGCTAGTAGGATGATCCCTACGATCAAAGGTGATCGGACAAGTTGACCATGGGTTGAATTTGGGGACGACTGGCTCCATCGCATATACGTCCCATAGTGCTCGCTTCCGTTCCCGCTTGGGGATGTGGGTGGCATAGATCATGTTGAACGTTT